>NC_134806.1:9522141-9529641 GCF_046742065.1 Oratosquilla oratoria | reverse complement strand
GAGTTTTGTAGGTGAGCATTACTGATAGAACCTAATGTTTTGGATAAGGGTTTAGCTAAGCATTTGGCTAACCTATGTGGAGCACTATTGACACCTGATGTAATAGGACGCATGGGAATTCCTGTTTTGTGGATTTTTGGTAAGCCATGCATTCTGGGTGGTATAGGTGCTTCTTCTAATAGATATAATAACTTCTTCCCTTTGTCTGATTTCTTTAAGATTCTCCTTGCTTTTGTTGTAAACTTATCACTTTCACTTACAGTGTATCCAACATATTTTTCCTCATAAGTTTCACCGTCACTGAGCAAATTTAACATTTTATTATTGTAATCTTGCTGGTTCATCACTACTATGCCACCGCCCTTATCTGCATTAGTAACTATAATGTTTTTGTCTTTACTTATTTGAATCAAAGCCTTAAGAAATCTCCTAGGAATTACGCACTTGCAGTGGCGGATCCAGGATAAAAATTTGGGGGGGGCTAACCTGAATTCCTTCCTCTGAGTAGTCTGATGTATCAGAAGTCTGAGGTGTACTTAACGTAATAATATTTATCAGATTTTTCTGTATTTTAGACGTATATAATAGAATGTATATTCGTTTTATATTGTTACACGCTTGTGGCTTGTGCTAGTCAGTGATAAGGCACTGGCACGCGTATACTCTCGCATAGAGAGAAATTATTGCAGGATCCGTGCGTAGTGTTAGTGCACATGGACTCATGGAAGTAATAAAAAAGAAAAGTAGTTTTAAAAAACAGAAATACAAACAAAAACGTGTATGAACTTCTGAACCTGTTAATAAAAGTATCTAAATTACATTAATAACACACAGCATTGTTCATGGGATGTCACACGAACATCAACCTCCTGTTTTTGGGGGGGATAAATATATTGATTACACTGTCTATTTCAATATTGATTTCATTGTGAACGCCGAGTAGCGCCAGGCCGTTGAGGCGATCTTGACCCATAGTATTCCTTAGGTAGGTCTTCAGTCGCTTCAGGGTTGAAAATGAACGCTCGGCCTCTGCGTTCGAGACGGAGCGTGATTAAAACTCGGAGGGGCTTGGCCAGGTTCGGATACATTCGGGTCTGGGCGTGGGCAAGGGCATCTCCAATGGATTCGAACTTCATTGTTGTTGAATACCAGCGCTCTGTTTCCGCCTTCACGAGGCTCAAGGTCTCGATGTCAGCCTCATAAACCTTTGCCGCTTCCAGTACAGCAGCAACATCTCCGTCAGCGCTGCTGAGCAGATTCTTGATCTTGAAGCCAACAGGAATAGTATCATTCCCGAACCGGGTCTGCAGCTCAGTCGATACATGGTCGAGGAATGGGACATATACAGATCTTCGGTAATACTCCTCAGCTGTCTGAAAGGGTAAATTCGCTCGCTGCGTTTGGCGCTTGCAAACTCGAGGTACAGGAATGGTGTCGTGTGATGAATCGATCTCCTGGAGGAGCCCCTCTGCCTTCTTGAAGATGTCCTGGAAGCTGGTCAGAGCACCTTCCCGGGTCTTGATTAGATTCGTCACCACATCACCAATCGTAGCGTACGCTGAGACTAGATCGACCATAGGGGACTGCAGGGCTCGGCTCGGCTCCACAGTGTGAGCTAGCACAGACTCAGCGACGGCGAGACCAATCAGAAAGCGCGGTGTGTGTGTGTGTATGTAATTCGGGAGTGAAACTCCCACGGGCTTTTGATGTGAGCCCGTTTGGAGGGTGATTTTACATATGTGTGTGTGTGGGCCCAACCACACACACTTATACATTCAAAAGATATACGCATGTAAAATACGTATGCACACCTCGGCGAATGCACCCTTTCTGATCTAACGGTGTTTGGTGTTACAAGAGGTGATACAGTGAATACATGTATATATATATATATATATATATATATATATATATATATATATATATATATAGAGTATATATATACAGTATATACAGGGGGGGCTGACACTCCACCAGCCGACACAGTTCGTAATCGCTTAGGTGGCGGCATAGGCGACGCACAAGACCCTCAGATGTTGTCGGAGGCCCTCTCCTCAGAAAAGGAGTTGCGGGGCAATGCTTGAGGTAATGCTTCAGGGTGGCTACAGTGGTGGCATCTTCTTTCTTCAGGTGTTGGGTTACTTTTGATTTGCCAGAAATAACGGTCCTCCAGTCGCAGACGGAAGAGCAGAGTTTCCACTTTTCTAGGTGTGGAGCGAGGAAGTACAAGGCGCTCGTAGTCTGTGACTGCCCTGTACCACCTCGCCCTCTCTGACACCTCTGCCTCCAGTCTGTGCTGAAGGAACCGTTGTATCTGATTAAGAGCCCTGGTGCGTATGCGCAACTGATTTCTGCTGAGAGGGACGACAACATCGACTTCGGGTCTTTGGCACGCCGCTTCAGCTGCGGCGTCGGCTAGCTCGTTACCTGGGACACCTACGTGGCTTGGCACCCAGTTGACCGTAACACTCCTGCCTTGCTGATGCAGCTTCAGCAGGAGTGCTAAGATGGAGGTCAGTAGGCGTACATTGTCGCTGGGCTGTATCGATTCCAAGCTGCCTAGCAGAGACTGTGAATCCGTGTGGATCACCACAGGACCAGCTCGAGATATTAGAGCATGCTCTAACGCTCCTTGGACCGCTATGGCCTCAGCTTGGAGAGTGGACGCATGATCAGATACTCTCCTGCCGTAGGTCAAACCATCCGTCACGAAAGCAGCCCCCGCACTACGAGGCCTGTTGGGGTCTACGGAGCCATCCGTATAATAGACCGCCATTCCAGGTTCCGACAGTGCGCGGATGCCGTGTAGGGCCTGCGCTCGTACTCTTTCCTGGTCACATAACTTCTTCTTACTGGGAAGCTTTGCGACAACGAAGGTTGCAGGTATCGACAGCCATGGTGGTGGGGGCTTGAACTCTGGGTGTGGAGAGTCCCTACCCTTCTCAAGGAGAACGCTGGTGAGCTTGAAGGAGTCCAGGAGCCCAGCCGCCTGTGATAGCCAGGTGTCAGTGGATAAAAGTACCCACCCGTCCCAGAGCTATCAAAGGCTCTGACTCAGCTCGGTTATCCTGGGGCTCTGGACTATCTTGGCAAGAAAGCGCGGCTCTCGGATTGCTATTAGTAGTAGTCCCGCCGCGCCGTCGCGTCCGAGTTGCTCTCGTTCTCATTATACTCGTTCTCATTATACTTGTCACCACAATGATTTCGCCAATTGTTTGATAACTATATTTAATGAAGAAATTACTAAATTAACGACTAAAATAACATCAAGAAGAAAGATTCCAATCAAACCTTGGATAACAAATAACTTATTGAAATGCATCAATTTAAAAAATAAACTTTATAAAAAATACATTAAGTGCAACTCTGAACTTAATAAACACAATTTTATCAGATATCGTAATGTTCTCAACTCATCAATTAAATCGGCTCGCAAGCAATACTATCTCAAAAAACTTGAAGAAAATTCATCGGTTCCGAAGAAACTCTGGTCAATACTTCTTGAACTAATTAATAAAAAGAGAAGTAATAATACTCCCAATTTGTTTATTCACAATAACAGGCAGGTTACTGACAACCATGAGATCGCTGACATGTTTAACAACTTTTTCTGTTCAGTTGGTAGTTTATTGGCTGATAATTCACTGTGCAACAAAATTTTGTTTATGTAAAGTTTGGTATGTTTAAATACTAAATTTGACATGCTGATTACGAATATGACCTTGGTTTTGCCATAATGTCAATATTTTTTTTTTTAGAAAAAAGCTATATCACACATTTTCATATTTATAGAGCAATTTTTCGGAATTTCTGTTCTAAGAAGGACATTTGCCACTTTGCGCATACAGTTTGTGAGTTTGGTATGTTTAAATAGTAACCTTGACATGCCAATTATGAATATGGCTTTGGTTTTGCCATAGTGTCGACATTTTTTTTTAGAAAAAAAGCAATAGCATTTTCATATTTATTTTGCTATTTTTCGGAATTTCTCTACTAAACAGAACATTTGCTACTTTGCGCATACTGTTTGTTCGTAGCGCTGATGCGAGCACAGCTGCAGCACACAGGAATGCGTCAGTGTTGCTCGAACTGTCATAGAGTGAGGTGCGTTGCGTTGAGACATGTTTACGTTACTTTTTGTGGATCATGTGTTCAATTCTCTATTGTTATGTTACTATATTTGTAATTACTTAGGTATTTCACTGTGTAATCTAGTTAGCAAGTGAATGCTTAATGCCCTTTGCTATAGCACGTGATTTTGTCTTTTCAGATAGTATAGCTACGGCTACCAAAAGCAGATCTTGCCATTTGTCTCCAGACTCTTTCTGTTTTGTCTGCGGATCATCATCATCATCAGCCCCAAGCAGACCAAACACACTATTGTACAGGGATCCAAGTGTTTCATTGGGACAGCAGAGCAGATACAGAACACTATCACAGGAGAGAATGGCCTGTCAGTAGTGAATTAACTCCTGGTACACACAATGTACTTAACAATGCTCTGGTTCAAAGAGAGAAAATATTGCTTCCTTTACTGCACATAAAACCTGGGCTTCTGAAACAATTTATGAAAGCATTAAGCCCACAAAGTGAAGTCTTTAAACTTGTCTGAGGCCAAAGTCAAAGGTGTCATTTTTATTGGGCCACAAATTAGACAGATGTTGGCATCTGATGAGTTGGAAAAAAAAATGTCAAGTGTTGAAAGAAATGCATGGCAAGCTTTTCGGCTGCTAGGCAGTAAAAGGGTTTTTGGGAAACAAAAAATGTGAAAACTACAAGGAGCTGGTAGAAAATTTAATTGAATGTTATAGAAAACTTGGCTGCAGAATGTCAATTAAGCTACAGTACTTGCATTCGCACCTGGATTTCCTCAGAGAAAATTTGGGAGACGTAGGTGAAGAGCATGGTGAGCGGTTTCATCAGGACATTCTAACTATGGAGAAGCGATGCCAGGGAAGATGGAATGAATCTATGATGGGCGAGGTGGAGTTTGATTCGAGATGCCCGACCGTGCACAAAAGAAAAGCACGTTCAAGCGTTCACTTTTAGAGTTATCGTGTTTCTCAATTTCAGTAGTAGAAAATGTGTAAAATACACCTGACATTCTTATTTCTGGTGATTTTGTTGTATTATGAGACCATTTTGTTCTAATAAATGCAGTACCTATATAACCATATCATTTTTTGATTTTTGGTCAAACATGATTTTTTTTTAAATTTTGGTTAAATTGATGAGATTATAAAAACATGTTTTCTTCATTTATGAGAGAATTATTGATGCTAGAACAAAAATGAGGTAATTTTTTGAATCGGCGAACAAATTACACATAGAAACGATAAAAAATTAAGATAAACAAAACTTTCCCAAATTTTTGTTGCACAGTGACGTATAAGCTGCCAAATGACCCAGGAAACCCACTTCAATATATAACTCCAGTCTCATCACAATTTAGTCTAATAAAACCATCACCTCACGATATTTTGCGTATTATAAATAATCTTAAAAATAAGTCCAATGGCTATGATTGCCCTAATACTAAGATCCTTAAACTTGCTGCTCCCAAAATTATTCATTTACTCATGCATTTAATCACTTTGTGCTTTCAACAGAGTTGCTTTCCTAATGTCCTAAAAATTGCTGTAGTACACCCGATCCATAAAGATGGGCCCACATCAAACGTATCAAATTTTCGTCCGATTTCGATCCTTCCGGTATTGTCTGAAGTATTTGAAACTGTTATTCTTGAGCAATTAGTAGATTACCTTGAGTACTATGGGATCATTTTCGATAATCAATTTGGATTCCGTGAAAACCACTCAATATATATGCCTGTTGCTCTCTTACATGAATATATTGCAACTCGACTATATAATAGAAAATATGTGCCGCAGTTTTTCTAGACATTAAAAAGGCTTTTGACACAGTTGATCATAGTATTCTATTGATGAAAATGGCTGAGTACGGAATAAGAGACTTTGAACTTCAGATGTTTCAGTCATATTTATCTAATCGTAATCAATTTGTCTTATTTAACGGTGTTAAATCGAGATTAATGGGTGTAAGTATGGGTGTACCTCAAGGTAGTATTCTAGGTCCTATTTTGTTTTTGATTTACAGTAACGATATCTATAAATTTAGCCTGTGGTATTCCTGAATGCTTACTGTTTGCAGATGATACTTCTTGATTGATTGCTTCAACTTGATTGCTTCAACAACACAAAACAATCATATAGGTGACAATACAGGTATGTTAAACGGCCAACGAACGTGGTATATCTCCTTTCTATCCCTTTTCAGCGCAACTGAGACACAATCCTGGCAACCCTACAACACGCGCAGTACAAAACAGATAAATGGAAACAAATGCCAAACACAGTACAATTCCGCCCAAATACCGCACCCATGCTGTCAGTTTATTTAGCCCCCGGACCTGGCAAAACATCAGAAAGTACTAAAATCGATTAAATGACATCCTTACAATGATTCATGGAAGAACAAATTTGGGGGGGGGGCTTCAGCCCCCTCAGTCTCCCCCCCCCCCCTGGATCCGCGCCTGCGCACTTGTTAGTATTTGATAGCGCTTGATAACATGTTATCAAGCGCTAGCAAATACTAACAAGTGCGTAATTCCTAGGAGATTTCTTAAGGCTTTGATTCAAATAAGTAAAGACAAAAACATTATAGTTACTAATGCAGATAAGGGCGGTGGCATAGTAGTGATGAACCAGCAAGATTACAATAATAAAATGTTAAATTTGCTCAGTGACGGTGAAACTTATGAGGAAAAATATGTTGGATACACTGTAAGTGAAAGTGATAAGTTTACAACAAAAGCAAGGAGAATCTTAAAGAAATCAGACAAAGGGAAGAAGTTATTATATCTATTAGAAGAAGCACCTATACCACCCAGAATGCATGGCTTACCAAAAATCCACAAAACAGGAATTCCCATGCGTCCTATTACATCAGGTGTCAATAGTGCTCCACATAGGTTAGCCAAATGCTTAGCTAAACCCTTATCCAAAACATTAGGTTCTATCAGTAATGCTCACCTACAAAACTCTTCAGATCTAATTAACAGGTTAAAGGATTTGGATTTGAACAACAAAATATTAGCCAGCTATGATGTCACTTCGTTGTTTACCCGTGTTTCGATAAATGGTGCTCAAAGCTGTTGAGCGAGTGGTAAACAATTTAAATAATGAAGATACACCTATCCCCAAAACAGATTACCTTGATTTAATTTCTCTTTGTGTAGGTTTCGGTGCTTTTACTTTCAATGATGTTGAATATAGACAACATTCTGGCTTAGCCATGGGTAGTCCCCTCTCTGCTGTGTTAGCCAACTTATATATGGAAATCCTTGAAACTGAAAATTATATATCAATAATGGGTAGAAACAGTGTTTGGTTAAGGTATGTTGATGACATTGTTGTTATTGTACCAAAAGAAGCTAATATTAACAATAAATTAAAAAGATTAAACAATGTAAATAGTAAC
>NC_134806.1:9422141-9517141 GCF_046742065.1 Oratosquilla oratoria | reverse complement strand
AAAAATTTAATGTAAATGCAGCCTTCAAGAACAATACAACTAAAAAATCTTCTCATAAAGAATTCCCCTGATAATTCTACAGGCTGTGTATATGAAATACCTTGTAGTAAATATGACAAATACCGGTAATATGTAGGTCAAACAGGAAAAGAATTAAAGGTTAGGATTAAACAGCACAAAAAAGGGCCAAGATTCTAGTGCACTTTTTAAAAATGTTTGTGAATTTGACCATCCTATTGACTAGAAAAATGCTTAAAAAATTATATAGTGTAAGAATATAACAGAAAGAAATATCATAGAATCAGGAATTATCAAATACAATTATGACCAACTCATTAATAATAGTTTAGGATTGTATAGACACGGTAAAGGAAACATGGACTGGAGGTGAAGCTTTATTCCTGACGTTTCGTCTAACGACTTTCTCAAAGGAATGAGCATACTAGAAACATACAGAGATTATAAACCCGCCTTATGGCTCAAGGGGGTGTGCGAACGTATAGCGCTGCGTCCTGATTGGCCCGCTGAGACAGCCAATCACGAAGCGCTATATTCGCTGAAGATTTGGCCCAGGTGAAGCTCCCAGCCTTATTGTTGATATTCGGACGAGTGGTGATGTACGCAGCTTCTATAGATTTTCTGATCCTCTTATCCATACCTTCGTGTAGAATCTCGGCTCGGTTCCATTGTGGGAGGTGCCCAGAATCGTCAACATGCACCTCCCACAATGGAACCGAGCCGAGATTCTACACGAAGGTATGGATAAGAGGATCAGAAAATCTATAGAAGCTGCGTACATCACCACTCGTCCGAATATCAACAATAAGGCTGGGAGCTTCACCTGGGCCAAATCTTCAGCGAATATAGCGCTTCGTGATTGGCTGTCTCAGCGGGCCAATCAGGACGCAGCGCTATACGTTCGCACACCCCCTTGAGCCATAAGGCGGGTTTATAATCTCTGTATGTTTCTAGTATGCTCATTCCTTTGAGAAAGTCGTTAGACGAAACGTCAGGAATAAAGCTTCACCTCCAGTCCATGTTTCCTTTACCGTGTCTATACAACTTGTTCACATGGATTTTCAACAGTTTAGGATTATATAAATTAGATCCATATATTGTCAGTAATATAAATAGTACATATTTTAAAAGTTAATGTAATAATAATATGTTTCCATGACCTCACCGAGTGACCCAACCTGAGCTTTCAGGCTTCAGAGAGGAGGGTAAATGTCTCTCTTGTCCTACTTATACTCTGTATCTCCATTTTTTGTTCTCATCTTTCTGTACTCCTTGATAATGTGAATATATCACGAAAGCGCTCGGACTCCGTGTGTTTTTCCTTTTCCTAGCGGACTGCATATATATATATATATATGTATATATACATATATATATATATATATGCATATGTATATGCATATATATATACATACATATATATATATATATATATATACATATATACATATATATACATATATATACATATATATATATTATATATATATATACATATATATATATATATTATATATATATACATATATATATGTATATTATATATATATATATATATATATATATATATATATATATATATATACATACATACAGGAGAACCTCGCTTAACGAACACATGGTACGGACATGTTATGCGGATGGAAGAGCAAAGATATCCAAAGAAGTACTACTTATGGAAACCAGAGGGAAGAAGACCTGTGGGACGCCCAAGAATGAGATGGAGAACAAATATCCAGCAGGCCCTGCACAAGAGGGGAACTTCACTGGAGGAGGTTGAGAGGGATAGAAAATACGAGGAACGTCAACAATGGAGAGACCTAACGAGACGTGGCAACTGACAGACCTATCAGGTCTAACAGGAGGAGGGTGAGAAAGGTGATATATATACATATACAGTATATATACATATATATACATATATATATATATTTATATATATATATATATATTATTTTGCTGTACAGTTATATTTACAATGTGACAAGAAATAGGTATTTATATGGTTGAGTGATACACTCAACATTGAACAAAAATATATACAATTATGATACATAGGACATGTATTTTAATATCACATGGTGAAAAATAAAGTATAAAGATAATTCCTTCTGTGGTCATACGCCTCTCAACGGCTGTCTCTTGTGTGGACCAGGTGTCCTAAGAGGTCAAGGACAGGTCGGCCTAATTCCATTGTTAAGTGGCCTCTTGTCAGGTTCTGGTTAGACCTGACGCTCAACAGCCGCTTGCTGCGACGCACGTGACGTCGTCTGGTTTGATATCTATCCTCTCGTAGTGTGATGTCCTGTGACGTGTGGTGTATCTTCTTCCAACACTTAAAAACTGCAATTTTTACTGGCTTAAAAAATAAAATAATAAATAATAATCGAGACTCCATGGACGAAGTAAAACACCCAAAATCTACTACAAAAATTTAAGCAGTGGGAACACTGTTAGCTTCGCTGCTTCTAACACTTCAGTTCCCTTCAGTGAAATTGTAATTCACTTACAACTTTCTTCACTTTCTTTCTTTAATTGTAGTATGGTAAGTCACTCGTCTCAAGGCCCCATGCCACTATCGTATTGTAAGATTTTAGTCAAATTCCATTATTCAATAATGAAGGGGAATTAAGTGATATTGATTTTTCTTATCTTCTTTCTTCCTAGTAATACACTTGGTTCAAATTACACCAAGGGACTCCCGCCCGAGATCCCTTTTTATCCCACCAAGCCACTTCTGCTCCGACGTCACTAATTAATTCAACCAGTATCTTTTTACTTTTCAAATAAGTACCACCCTTTAAGGGCGTGACTTTACCTCCATACACCAATAATTTTTCTCCTCCTCCACCTTATTCTCCAGTCAGAAAGATTGTTATACTATCTCAAGCGATATTGTTTACGCAAGCAGTTTGTCGCAGCAGAACGACTTCATGTTTACATTTCGTAACGTCAGCGCCTACCCTAACCAATGTTTACAATATAAGACGGTAACTCCGCAACTTGCAGTCGGCCATTGTATCATAACAACCGAATAAAATGACAATAAAATTTATATTCCTCTCCACCTAACCCTCTATCTACCTAAATGTCTACCTCTATCTACCGGCCTCTTACAAACACTGACCGAGAAGCAGACGAGAACGAGCTAGCCACGAGTCACAAGGCGACGTTCTTCGTGACTATCTTGGTCAGCGGTTCCCAAACTAGGGGGCGCCCCCCCCCCCTAGGGAGGCGTGAGGAGGATACAAGGGGGGCGTGAAGTCATCTGCTCAAAAATATTTGTTTAATTATAATAATAAAATCATTCAAAGAACAAATATCTGTCATTACATACATGCAAAGTATAATTATAGCAGTCACTCCAACCCGTTTTCTATTAAGCTAGTTCTCCTTACACGTTTTGGACACATCACCGATACCAACCACACTGACGCCACTGAGGGACTCGTCACAAACTCCCAATACTTCAATCATAGAATTTCTAATCTTGTGAGGAAGAAGCAGCAGCATCCATCTCACTAAATTAGTTCATAAATTATACCTTAGTCACATGAGTCTTTCCAAATACTATATGCCATGTTTTCAAATTATCTTTTCTTAAAATTTCAAGTCAATTTTGCCAATTGGCTAATGTTCAAACATTTTTTTCGCTCCCTTTGAACCAAATGTTTCGTTTTTAGTTACTTAGAAAAATGTCTCTGGAATGTACTATTATTTGTTCGAGTGGCTTTTATTATTGAAATTTAATACAAACAGAAATCTGTTTTCCTGAACAATGCTAATAGCCCAGGAGTATTAGCTTTTCAACCGGAACAAATTAGTAACAAGCTGGAATTTTCAGGAAGTACTAAAAAGACCTTTCCTGATAACATACTAAAAGTCCCCAAGGACCCCTTGCGAGGGTTTTGAGAAATTCAAGATGGCGTCCAAAATGGCAGCCAATTTTAGATTTTGTCACATTTCAAGCCCCAAACATCAAGAAAGTCAAACAATAAGTCAATATATATGTTTTTTGGGGGCAAGGAGTTCAATTCTCTAACTAATTTTTGGATTATCTGAATTTTAAATGGAATAATTAGCAAAATAAAAACAAAATATATGTTTATGAACCTGAACATGCACACATTATACAATAAAAATCATGCCAGTAGCAAGAAACAACACTTAACCATTACCTTAACTACAGACAAAAATGCTTAGCTGTAGTCCTAATTATAGAATTTTAATCAATCAATCAATAAATCAAATCAATTTTGACGATGGTCATAGGCATCATCTTCGTCATCAGTTTCAGGAGAAACTGGTCTTGGTACTTCAGTCTCTTCATCATCATCAATGAAGGATGGCATTTGTGCTGCATTGTTGCAGGTTTGACCATTGTACTTTGTACACATGGCAGAGCAGTGTACCCCCATATTCCTACAGCCACATGATGCTCCACAGCTATCTGCTTTGTAGCCACATGAGATCATGTTGAGCAGACAGTCGGGGGCAATGGGGTGGTCAGTTTCAACTGGAATTAGGATGTCCTCCAGCTTCCATCCCTAGGGTGTTGGCGCAAGGGCCTGCCCATCCATTCCTTAACAGTGTGATAAGTTCTGAAGGAATACTGTTTGGCTGCAGCACTTGTCGGAGGCAAACTTGCAAGTTGGAAGGATGAGGACAGAGATGTTCTGCTAATTGCCTATTTGTAGGCAGTGTAGTGGAACTCATCCAGTGACACACCATGAGGTTCACCATACAACTTCAGGAGGAAGCTTTCACCTGCTTCTTGCACTTGTTGATGAGTGCTTCCAGTATTAGAGAATGTCTTGAGCTGATCATACTCCTTCTTGTTGTGAACCAGGTTGAATGCCTTGCGCTTCTCTTGCCGATACACTGCAGGCAGAAATAACAGAATGGGCTATGGCAGTATATCGCCTGTTCAGTACACCTGTGTTTTGCCCTTTGGGTCCAACAGTTTGTGCAGAAAGAGGTTCAGAGACCCAGGAATCATAGACAACCCATTTTCAGTACCTTCCAAACTGGGATATTTACTGAGGTCAAATACAGACAATCTAATGTCATCACGAATAATTGACGCAGCAATTTCAATTATGTTTTCACTCTCCTCTGCTTTGTCTGCTGCTCTGTCTGCCATCCACTTTTCTCGAAGAATGCGGTGAGCTGAATCTCTGAAGTTAACATTGCTCGACTTTCCAGGGAGGCTTGTAATGATTATGTCATCTTGATATCTTTCCTCCAGCTTCTGTTTCAACTACTTCATGGAGTAGCCCTCCACACCATGCAAGAATGTCTCCATCATCTCCAGGAGGTCAGACACAGCATACCGACATTCATCATTTTCATCCAGATAGGCACAAAGTTCATTGAAGGCAGATTGCTTCAGAACATCAGGTGGCTTGTCAACTGATTTCTGTGTTTCAGATTTGCTGTGAAAATCTTGGGCATAGTTACGGTGATATTTGGCTTCAGCAGCAACCAAGTCAGAGGATGCCTCAATCAATCTTTTGGCAACCATTTCTCCCCATTCATCATTCCTCTCTTTTGCCCTGTCTAAGATGTTCTGTTTGAAGGGGATTGTCTCCACATTACTGGCCATCTTCTTCCGTTTTGTAGTAAGTCTACTACTAGTTGGCAGTACTTCAGAGCAGAACAAGCAGTGTGTGGTGATGTCAAACTATGGAGTTTTTTTTTTTATCTTATGGTGGGTGGCTGAACCTCCTCTTGTAGTGCAGGTTCTTCTGACTTCCTCTTCGCGGACCTAATGGAGGACTCCCGGGTGTAGGCCTTCCTGCAGGCGATGTGAAGTGTCAGTGGGTTCTGTATCTCCAAGGTTTCATGAAGTCCATACTTCCTCTCCAGGCTTGATGCTACTAAGGTTGTCCTTCCCTTGGCTCCTACTTGTACATAATCCATAGTGCATAATTCGTTGCAAATAACGCACGAATCCATCTTGAACTCTAAAAAACAAACAAAATTTAACATCACATACAACATATGAATCAGGTTAATACTTTCATCAATTGATAATCATGGTTTTACATGTATCACTAAAAAACTTTGTGGCGTTTCAGAATTACTTGTTACAACATCTGTGAATGTACTTGTAACTCAAAAACATGACACAGGCTCAATTTATCACACATACACTGACATAAATGAATTCCTTGGGTCTGAAAACCTATATTTTCATACTTTATTTGTGTTTCTATCTTGATTGAAACCTGAGATATAAAATATGATATCGATGGCCATTTTGGACGCCATCTTGAATTTCTCAAAACCCTCGAGGATTCTTAGGGACTTTTAGTATGTTATTAGGGAAGGTTTTCTGAGCACTTTCTGAAAATTTTCAGCTTGTTACTAATTTGTTCCGGTTTGAAGCCATATATGAGCTAATGCTCCTGGACTATAAGAAATAAATGCAAGAATCGTTTCACATGAACAAAAGAGGGGGTGGGGGCGTGCGGGTCTACTGGAAGCAAAAAGGGGGCGTCAGGTAAGATAGTTTGGGAACCACTGATCTATAGGTAGAAAGGAGCCTTCGCATTGCGCATACGAACCACGAAACGTCGCTCGATATGCGAATCACTCATGATATGAGGTGCTCGTTAAGCGAGGTTTGACTATATATATGTATATATATATATATATATATATATATATATATATATATATATATATATATATATATATATATATATGCCTACACAT
Organism: Oratosquilla oratoria; assembly: GCF_046742065.1. Lineage (NCBI taxonomy): Eukaryota > Metazoa > Arthropoda > Malacostraca > Stomatopoda > Squillidae > Oratosquilla > Oratosquilla oratoria. Next base: position 9,510,403 of record NC_134806.1, on the reverse strand, counting down.
CCAGACAATTATACTGTGTAAAGGTAGAAATAAGATAAACAAATAAAACAAGGATTTGAATGGGTTATGGGGAAAACAAATATAAGATTATTTGAAAAATATTCAATAAAGGTAGGGAAAAATAGAAACAATATAGAAAAAAGTCTTTTGGTATGAAACATTTGAAGAGTATTGTTCTTAGCCAACCATAGTAACTGAAGAAGTTATAAACAACGATACACTTCAGTTTTATGTAAACTTCTAGCAACACTAGTTTCCTCAATACATACAGGTTATTTTCATCAAGAGAATCTACGAAAATGAATTATAATTACTTATGAAGTTTCAAATAAAATCTGTAAGAAGGTAGTAAAAATTTATTTTTATCACAAATTCCAAAAGGGTCAATACGGGACAGGGGACAAAACCATCAAATGTGAAACATATCCCGTGTATAAGGGACATCTGGCAACCCCGTGTATACTGCATTTGGCATTAGACAAGAGCATTTGAAATTCGTATGTCATTTTCATCCTACTCGTGTTTTTATCCCATCGTTTGAATTTTGTCTATGTTATCATCGTGCACTTTGAATTTAACTTTCATCCTATTCAAGCATTTGAATTTCATATATCTGTCTACCTACACGTGATATGTTGATTCTAACGTTTGATATATATATATATATATATATATATATATATATATATATATATATATATATATATATATATATATATATATATATATATATATATATATATATATATACTACATTTGGTAAATTGACTACTGTACAGTAGACTGTTTGAAATTCGTCTATCATTTTCATCCTAATCATATTTTGATCACATCTTTTGAATTTTGTCTACAGGTTGTCATCGTGTTGTGTTCTAGAATGAGCAACCTTGCTCGGGAAGATGAATCTCTTTTTTATGACACCTAGAAAGGTGTCCACCATCACTGTACCTCCTTTTTTCTGCATCCAACCCAGGTGCCTTACCTGCTCTCATCATCTTAACATCTGCGTTCATTTCATCTTCCCTTATTTCTCCTCCATTTTCCTCACTCATCACGGTCATTTTCTTAGCGCGTCCCACTGGAACTACCTTTCCCTCCCTATTCTCCTTTATATTTAGCAACTCAATAAAATACTCTGCCCATCTTCCTCTTACTGCCTTCTTTTCCATTATCATCTATCTTCACGTTTAACCTTTTCTTCCTTATTTGATTCGCCTCCTCTTCCTCTCTTAATTTCTTTCCAAAACATTTTTATCACTTTAAGAATTTCTGTCATATTCTTACCCTATTTCACATCTGCTTTCCTCTTTGCCTCCTTTATCTTATGCTTTACTTCTCTTCTCTTTTCTTTGTACCTCTCATAAGATTCCCTCACCCTATTTTGTAACCAATCTGTGAAAACTCGCTTCTTCTCTTCTACAACCTTCTTTGTTTCCTCATCCCACCACCCACCATCTTTGCACACCTTGTGACTCCCTCCTTGAACCATCCCCATTCCTCCTCCACACCTAGTTCTACTCTATCCTTCACTTCCTCCTACTCCTCTCTCAGCTTCTTCTTGTACTCTTTCTCATTTAAAGAGTTCATTCTAAGTACCTCCCTACCTTCTGTCCTTTTCCTTTTTCTCTATCTATCCTCCACTCTCAACTGGCTGGTGAGGTTATTTAATGTTTGTTTAAGAGAGGGTAGAGTACCAGAGAACTAGAGGAGTGCCTGTATAGTTCCACTTTACAAGGGAAAAGGGTCAAGTGTGAGTGTAGTAGTTTGAGAAGGATCATCTTGTTAATTGTAGTTGGGAAGGCATATGGGAGGGTCTTAGTTGAGAGGATTAGGAGAGGAACAGAGGGAGTAAAGAGTGAGGAACAGTGTAAGTTTAGGACATGTAGGGGTTGCGTAGATCAGATTTTTGTGGTAAGACAGATATGTGAGAAAGCTATAGGAAAAGGTAAGGATGCTTTTTGGGCTTTTATGGATCTGGAAAATACTCACGACGGGGTAGAGAGGAAGGCACTGTGGGTTGTATTGCAGGTATATGGGATAGGAAGGAAGCTGTTGAGGGCAGTCAAGAGTTTTTTTGCGAGAGTAGTAGAGCATGTGTTAGGATTAGAAATGGAGAGAGTGAGTGGTTTGAGGTAAAGGTGGGACTTCGTTAGGAATGTGTTATGTCGACCTGGCTGTTCAATTTATACATGGATGGGGTGGTGTGAGAGGGGAATGGAAGTGTAGTGGGTCAGGGGTTGGAGATGGTTAAAGAAAATGGAGAAAAGTGGGAAATAAGCCAGTTGTTGTTTGCTGACGACACTGCACTTGTAGTAGGGTCAGAGGAGGGGTTGAGGAAGTTAGTGACAAAGTTTGGGAAGGTGTGCGAAAGAAGGAAGTTGAAGATTAATGTGGATAGTAAGGTGATGAGATGTACAATGTAAGACAGTGGCAGCAGACTGGAAGGGAGTATTAAGGGAGAGAGGCTGGAGAGTGGATAGTTTTAGCCACTTGGGTACGAATGTGGCAGGAAAGAGAGTGGGGGTGGACATAGAATGTAGATTGAGAGAAGCGAGTAAATGCCTTTGGGGATTAAAAAAATTAACGAGAAGTAGACATTTGGGAATGGAGATTGTATGAAGGGGTGACTGTGCCAACAGCACTGTATGGGGCAGAAACATGGAATATAAGAGGAAGAGTTTGAATGTGTTTGAGAATAGGTGCCTGAGCTGTATGAGAGGGGTTACTAGGCTGGATAGAGTGAGAAATGAGGAGATGAGAAGTAGAACAGGGGTGGAAAGGGAGTTAGGAGATAGGGTTGATGAAAGAGTATTGGGATGGTTTGGACACATGGAAAGAATGAGTGAAGAAAGACTAGTAAAAGAGATGTGGAAGGCAGAGGTGGAAGGAGTGAACATAAGGATGAGATGGATGGATGGGGTAAAAGGGGCATTGGGAAATATGGGAATGTCTGTTGAGGAAACGAGAGAGGACAGAAGGTAGGGGTGAATGGAGAATGGTTGTGTATGGATGATGCTGTGATGCATGAGGTGGAATGGTTGGGGGATGTGGGGTGAGGGAGTATGTGTGAGAAATAAATTGACACAGCCCGAGGGGATTTCTCCCCGTCTTTTCCTTTTCTGCACGAGGGGACGGAGAGGAGGGCTCGCTGACTTAATGAAGCGGCCTTGCTGTGCATGTGTTGTGTCTTGCGATACTGCTTCTGACCCAGGGCAGTGGACGAGATGCAGGGATGGCCCGTCATCCAGGAGGTGCCAAGATAAGAGGGAGGGAAGAGGGTGGAGGTGAGTGGAGTATGTTGGGGATGGAATGGGAGGGAGTGTGTTTTATGTTTTTTTTTTTGGGGGGGGGCTACCTCCTTTATATGGGGGGGAAGCCTTTGGTATATGTATATATGTAGAAAGGTGTGAGTACAAAGGATGGACGGGAGTCCGTAGGTCCTCGATCCGGTGTTACGAGAGAGAGAGAAGGTCTTGGAGTCTGTAGATCCTCAATCCGGTGCTAGGAGAGAGAAAGTCTTAGAGCTGAAGGATGGTTGTTGCTGCTGCGATCGAAGAGGTTCTTCTAGTGGACTAGCTAGGACAGACCACCCACTCGCGCGGGATCGGTAGTTGTGGGAGGGGAAGAGGTGTCTGTATGAAAATGAAAAGATAGTTGTGTATAAAAGAGGGCTTCTGCCACCGGGCGATTAGGGATATTTATTTCGTGGTGTTGTGGCTTTGGAGGGGTGGGCAGGAGACTGGGATTAATAGGTGTAACCGTGAGGTTACGTAGGAATATCTATTCTTCTTGTCATCATCCAACAAAGTTAGAAAACGAGTAGGAGGCTTAATCTAAGGGAAAGATAGAGAAATTGGAAACAATTTTAGTGGTAGGTAAACTGAAATGAGATGTAATAGGAAAGTTAGAAATGAAAATAATTTCAGTAGAAGAAAAAGTTTATGTAGATGTTTGTGCATGTAGTTTTGTTATTTTTGTTTGCGATATGGTTGTGTGTATTCTACACATAGAGGGTTGTTGCCTCCATCGTGTGTGCTTACAGCCTGATAATTAATGGGTTATATACATTATTATCATTATTACTATTATTATTATCATCATTATTATCATTACTACCATTATCATTTATTATTATTATCATTATTATTATTATCATTATTATTATTATTATTATTATCATTATTATTATTATCATTATCATTATTATTATTATTATTATTATTATTATTATTATTATCATTATCATTATCATTAATTATTATTATTATTATTATTATTATTATTATTATTATTATTATTATTATTATTATTATTATTATTATTATTATTATTATTATTATCATTATTATTATTATCATTATTATCATTGCTATTATCATTGTTATCATTATTATTATCATTGTTATCATTATTATTATAATTATTATTATTATTATATCATTATCATTGTTGTTATCACCAGTCAAAGCTGGTGAAGGGATACATAATTGATATGCGCGGCTATACACAACTTATCGTGTACACTGCACGTGGGAGAGGCGCAGCTGACAGATAGTCTGTACGGTGTGGTCTAGGTGTAATGTGTTGTATTAGGTGTTTGTCTGTCGTGCAGTTTTTCTAGGTGTCTCGTGTGAAGTTTGTGTTTGTGCTCTTCTGGATTCTGGATTCCAAGGAAAGACCACCTCGCTTGCGAGGGATCGGGTTTTGTGGGAGGGGAAGAATGTCTGCAGGAAAATGAAAAGATAGTAGCGTATAAAAGAGGGCTATTGCCACCGGGCGATTTGCGAGCGATTAGGGGCTTGTTGGTGGTCGTGCTCTTCTGGATTCTGGATTCCAAGGAAAGACCACCTCGCTTGCGCGGGATCGGGTTTTGTGGGAGGGGAAGAATGTCTGTAGGAAAATGAAAAGATAGTAGTGTATAAAAGAGGGCTATTGCCACCGGGCGAATTGCGAGCGATTAGGGGCTTATTTGTTGTCGTGGCTTGGGAGAACTGGACCGGGAGCTTGGAGGACAGCGCTCGACGCCGGGGTTAGGATTAGGATCAACAACGAAAGTTTAGAAAATGGTAGGAGGCGTAGTAGTAGAGAAAGGTGGAAAAACGGAAAAATCTTTAGTGGGAGGTAAACTGAAATGAGAAGATGTAGAAGAGAAAGTTAGAAAGGAAGCGAATTTTAGTCGAAGAAAAAGTAAGTGTAGATGTTTGTGCGTGATTTGTGGCTATGTTCGTGAGAGGTGTATGTGTGTATCTTACGAGAAGTGAGTTGATTTCACTTCCCGCGTGTAGGGGGCGGTCCTGATAAGCCACAGGTGGGGCGAGCGTACCCTGATTATCCCCAGGTTTTGGGTTTGAAGTCCTTTAGAGTTGATCCAGTGGCGGTGCGAGGGGGGGGCAGACGGGCAGTGTACACCCGGCTGTCGACGTCAACGAAGAGATCCGTAACCAGAACGGCAGCCGCAAGGAGATAACTCCTCGCCGCCACCGCTGGAGAGCGCGTTCCTGATGAGCCACAGGTGGGGCGAGCGTTGCCTGTTTATCCCCAGACTGGGTTTGGATTCCGGAAGAGTTGATTCAGTGGCGGTGCGAGGGAGGGGCAGACGGGCGGGTGTTGTATGGTCTCTTTCCTTCCAATCACAACTCTGAAAACAGAGAATTACGCGATTGGGAATTGTGTGTAAATGTCAGAAGTGTAAACTCGCTCACCAGCGTCAGCGAGAGGCCAGCGTTAGGTTGCGGGCCGGTTGGACAGAAAGGTGTCCCAAGTCTCTCCTTCAACCAGCCTGCGATCAGATTGGGCGTTCTGAGAGAGACGGTTTGGGCCTCTGCTTTGCCAGCGAGAAAGTGTGCGTGTGCCTCTTTTCTTCCAAGCACTACTCTGAAAACAGAGATTTACGTGACTTGGGAAATGTGTGTGTGTATTTGTCTTGGTGTAAACCCGCCTGCCGACGTCAACGTAGAAGTCGGCCATGCCAGACCGGCAGCAGCTAGGAGATATATCTCCCAGCCACCACCGGCCGGCGAAGATTCTTGGAGCTTGTTGAGAGAGGTTGAAGAGACGTCCGACCTCTACGAGCGCTGAGTTGATTCTCTGTTGGCAAGGGGCCGTCTTTTAAATCCTGGTAGCGGCTCACAGTCAGGTCCCGGTTTCTGACTAGTCTTCTGATTGGCCGCCTTCCCTTTGGCTATGGGCCAATTGCGAGCCCTGGTGAGTGCGCGCGCTTCCGCTCGCGTTGGTGACGTCATCAGTCCCGGCTCGGTCTGCATGGGAGACGGGTGTCTCAGACGCGGTCGGTGTTGGCGGGTGGAGCACCGCCACTACAATCATACTCTTTGAACTTAATTTTCATCCTGCCACAGCATTTGAATTGCATATATCTATGTCATCCTGCATTTGTTATTTTTATTCTAGCGTTTGTTTTATATGTATACTGCATTTGATAATAGATCTAGAGCTTTTGAAATCCGTCTCATTTTTATCCTATTCATGTTTTATCTCATCGTTTGAATTTTATCTATAGGTTGCTATCGTACACTTTGAAAGTAATCTTCATCCTACTCCAGCATTTGAATTTCATATATCTATGTCAACCTACACGTGATATTTTGATTCTAGCCTTTGGCTCATATATATACTGAGTTGGCAGTTTCACAAAAGCGCTTGGAATGTGTCTATAATTTTCATCCTACTCTTATTTTGATCCCATTGTTTGAAGTTTGTCTATGGGTTGTCACCGTACATTTTTAATTTAATATTCATCCTACTCCAGCATTTGAATTAAATGTATCTATATCATCCTACACATGATATTTTGAATCTAGCGTTTGATTTATATGTATATTGCATTGACAATTTAACTAGAACTTTTTAATTTCGTCTACTCTTTTTATCCTATTCATGTTTTGATCCTATCGTTTGAAATTTGTCAATAGATATAGAAATATGCAAAGGGATGGCCTCTTCACATAGTAGTATCTTTAAGTCCTCTAGTTGTATTAGTTTTCGAACATAATTTCTTTGTATAAAAGGCTTCCAGGATAGATAGTCGTCTTGAGTCCTGATTAGTAGATACAATTTATGCATTTTTGTTAGGTCTTCTGAAAGACGGCGTGTAAGCTTCATAGTGGACATACTAATATAGGTAGAAGCTTGGAGTAGTCCCCAAGTTTGCATGCGTATCTATATATAACATGAGATTTTTTTAGTTGATCGTCAGCTGCCTGGTGTTATTCTTCATGTCGCCTCTCCTCGTTCTTCCATTGTGAGACGTCCCGGTTTTCTTAGTTTTTCCTCATATGTCTTGTCATTTAGACTTGGAATCATTTTGGTTGTTGCTTTTCGTATTCTATTTTTCTTATATCTTGTTTTATGTGTGGTGACTACACCACTGCCCCATCTCCCAATCTGGAGTAAATCAGACTTTCAATGATTTTCTTCATCATCCATGTAATGAAGGACCACACTTATATTCTTCACTAACTTATAACTCCCCTCTTATTCCCTTTATATGTTTTTGGCGACAGATCATCACTGATAAAAATTACTGAATAATTTTCCTCCTCTTCTCCATTTTTTTTTTTTTTTTACATTGGCCCCGTTTCATCGTGGCCATCCTGATATATATATGCTTGTTTCTCCCATTGAACACAGAGTTCGCAATCACGAGGACCTTCGCAATGACGTGCCCTGAAGGGTGAGACAGGCCGTGTATTAAATTGAACACTTGACGTCGGAAGGCGGTTGGAATGAGGGGTCGTGGGCGGCCGGTACTGATGTCGCAGAGGATGGTGTGGTTGTCGTAGAAAGGAACGTCTTGCCCACTTAAGGGGTGTGATGGATGTCCTGTAGGCAAGTGTTTCAGGATCCTCCTGTTGCTCTCTGGCGATAGCTGCGTAGTCTAGGCCGAGTTGAATTGCGTCGATGGCAATTCGGGAGAGGGCGTCTGCGACTGGATTATTTGTACCGGGGACGTGCCTGATGGTGCAATTGAACTCGGCAATGGCGGAGGGGTGGCGGCGCTGTCTGGCAGACCAAGCGTCCTGTTGTTTCGTGAGGGTGTGCACCAGAGGTTGATGGTCGGTGTTGAAGATAAATGAGGAGCCTTCGAGGAAATGGCGAAAGTGGTGGACAGCATGGTGGATGGCGATGAGCTCTCTGTCGAAGGTGCTGTAGTTGAACTTGACCTTGGAGAGTTTCCTGCTGAAGAAACCGAGAGGTGTAGGTCTGACACGAAGGATTTGTTTGAGCACGCCCCCTATGGCGACATTGCTGGCGTCCGTTGACAGTTGTAGCTGGGCACCTGGTGCAGGGAAGGAGAGGGTGGTGGCACGGGTAAGGGCTTTCTGGGCGTTGACGAAGGCAGCTTGCATGGCGAGGTTCCACTGGAGTTCCTTCGGTTTTCCGTGAAGGGCGTTATAGAGTGGGTGCAGCGTTTGAGCGATGTTGGGGAGGAAACGGTGGTAGAAGTTGACCATCCCAATAAATTCCTGCAGGGCTTTGATAGTAGTAGGTTTAGGAAATTTATCGACTCCGGCGACTTTATCCTGCAGGGGACGAACGCCGTCAGGAGAGATGAGATGTTCCAAAAATGGGACAGACTTTTCCCCGAAGCTGCATTTGTCAAAGTGGACAACGAGGCCGTTGTCCTGGAGACGCTCGAGGATGGTCCGCAGGTGCTGTAGATGCTGGTCAGGCGAGTTGGAGAAGACCAGAATATCGTCGACGTAGCAGATGCAGAAGTCGAAGTCACCGAGGATGGCGTCCATTAGGAGCTGGAAGGTCGCACCTGAGTTTCGCAAGCCAAAGCAGGACTAATTAAAGGTGTACGTCCCGAAGAGGGTGGTGATGGCGGTCTTCGGGATGTCGTCTGTATGTACCGAAGCTTGGCAATAGCCCTTCAGGAGGTCCAGTGTCGAAAAGGTCTTGGCGCCGTTGAGGTATATGGTGACGTCGGCGATGTTTGGGAGTGGGTAGTGGTCAGGTTCCGTCGCCATGTCCAGCTGCCGGTAGTCTCCACAGGGGCGCCAGGAACCATCGTTCTTCTTGACGAGGTGGAGAGGGGAGGACCAAGGGCTGGAGGCTTTTTAGCAGAGGCCTAGTTTCTCCATCTCTTGGAAGGTTTTCTTGGCGACGGCGAGCTTCTCGGGCGGTAGGTTGCGTTATTTGGCAAATACCGGGGGCCCAGACGTCTTGATGTAGTGGTGCACGCCAGGTTTAGCTGGTGTCTGTCGCAGCTCAGGCTTGAAGACGTCGGGGGATTCCTTGAGCAGGTGGGTGTAGGGCATTCTGTCGTCGATGGCGGCGACCGTGGTTGGCTGTGGCGCGATTTGCAGGGGCGTCGAGGCGGATTTGGTTGTGCAACATAGGCGGCTGTTGGCGACGTCGACCAGTAGCCTGTAATGAGAGAGGAAGTCAGCACTGAGGATGGGCGTCTTGACGTCTCCCAGGATGAAGTTCCAGAAGTAGTGGCGATTCCCAAAGGTGAGGTGCAGGCGTTTCCACCCGTAGATGGCTATGGTAGTGCCGTTATCGGCGACGAGCCTAATCCCAACGTCCTTGGGGACCCGGCGTTCGGCAGCGGATGCAGGAAATATGGACCTGCAAGCACCAGTATCGACAAGGAAACGACGTTTAGAGGCCTTGTCCATTGATGTAGAGGCCCGTTGCACTTGTAGAGGCCACCGTGATGGACGGTGGCCCCCCCCCCTTTTTTTTCCATGTACATCCTAGTTGGCATTTCTTGGCGAAGGCGCTGAATCTTGTGTGGTAGTAGCACAGGTGTAGAGGGGCGGTGGTCCGGCGTCGCTGTCTTTGCTGGTGTTGTTGGCGCCTGTTGGCTGGCGATGCTGCTGCGGCGGAGATTTCGCCCGTGACGTCGTCAGCAGCACATACATCCTGACTCCTTGCTGCGGTGGCGTGGGCGTCGGCGAGATGGTTCGCCTTCCGTAAAACTTCGTCGGTGGTCATTTCCTCGGCGCTGCCAAGGGCGAATCGGACGGGCGCTGGGAGGCGCATGAGCCACGATTGACGAAGCATATCGACGTTCCTACTGGTTCTGTTGGCTGTGGGTGGGAGGCGGGCGATGGACATCATCTTGAGGTATGCTGCACTTGGTTTAATGTCCCCCAGTGGTTGTTGGGAGAGTTGGAGGATTTTTGCGGCTCTGAAGGCTGCTGACGGCGTGAATTCCTGAAGCAGGTAATGTTTCAGAACGTCATACTGGATAACGCTGTCGTGTTGATCGAGCCATTGGGAGATAAGTGGGAACACATACTAAGGGATCGCCTCAAAAACATAGTCTGCCTTTGTTTGGGACGCGCTGATATTCCGCAGGGGGAACTGGATCTCCGTCCGGCGAAACCAGGAGGGAGCGTCGACCGTGGAGAAGGGTGGCAGATTCAGGGAGACGGCGTTGACGATGTTGGTAGCGGGTAGCGGGCAGCGTGGCGTCGGTAGATGGGTCCACTGTCGCTCCGAAAGCTACTGTGGTGAAGAGAGAGATGTTTTGGTGGGTTCGTCTCCTTTATGGTAAGGTACAAATGAACTGATTTTACATGCGGCGGGAGCCGATATATATACAGCATGGGTGATCAGGTGCGTAATTACATAATTGCACTGGTTTAGGTTAGGTCGGGTCAAGCAGGGTCGAACTGTCAGAGAGCGTCAGGTCGTGGGCGACATGACGCGCGTTCTATCCCACGTGGTTATCGTGGTGTGTACACTCCCTCTATCATAGGGAGATCAGGATGAGGTAGAGTTATATAAGTGATATAGGGCAGGTTCAGAGGAACAGTATAAAGGAGAGGAAGCATTTCACTAATATAGAAAATATCATAATTCATTTATGAGTAGGTATTTTGAATTCTTGTTTAGATGAATGGTGTGTGGCTATAGTACGTAGTGGTGTCCCAAAACAACCTTAAAGTAGCGATTGTATCTTACAATAAGGTAAATACACCTTTCGACCGGTTTTGATTTATGTCCTGAGGAGACAGCCATAAGTCGAATTGAGTGATGCATTATTATCCTTTTTTTTTTATCCAAAATCCCGTGTTTCTCTACACTCGTCTTCCTGAATATAAGACTGACATTTCACTACGTCGACAAAGAAATAATGGCAGATCTAGACAATCATTCTTGGGGGCGATGGGGGGAGGGGGAGGTGCCAAACAAGACAAAGGCTCCACACTCCCTCAAAGAGGTATGTTGGAGCCCTTCTATAATTCCTTCCAGAAGTTTCAGTTAATATGATGGTCGTAACAAGTAAAGTTCACAGACTGATTACAATTTGTAGGGCAACTCAACACACTTGCGGCAAAGGATGCACACTGATCACACATGGGTCTGGAAGTGTTGCCCCGTACCAGATCGTGCAGAGTAATCTTGTAGAGAAAGCACGCGGCAGTCAGGATTTGAACCTACACGTCGTCGGTGTAGAGTCTAGCGCTCTTCCGATTGATCTAGACTAGTCCTCAACGTAATCGATTGTCAGCTGTGTGCTTGTAGTGACAGCGATAACTCCGCACCTTCAGGTACGAGACAACACTCCAAGCCCCACGTGTGATCAATACGTGTCCCCTACCGCAAGTGCATTCAGTTACGTAACAGTTTGTACTCAGCTTGCAAACCTAACGCGTCCACACGGTTACCATTTTGAAACAACTGGAAGGAGCCACAGAAGGAGAGACAAGATATCTCTTCGTGTTGCGGGGGGGGGGGGGAATGGCCCCTAACGAGTCCCTCTTCCTTAATTCACCAGTAGAAATTACGCGTCATCAGTATAGTCCCACACAAAAATTACATATATAAGAAAAATAAAACATATTACAAAGTACGGCAATTGAAGTGGTCTCACTCATCACCAATAGATCGTACGAAAATACTACACAAGCTAGATCTCACACTAGAAGGTAGAAAAGACAAGGATAACATCTTTTTAACTGAGATGTGAATAAGATGGCAAAGAAGCACCTTTAGCATGTTTGAATGTTTGAAATTAGCATGCTCAAAACGGAACGTTTAAAAGACAGAAAATATAGTAGTTTCTCATAGAGATACCGTAGATTGCAGAACAAATAATAAGGCCGATTTTGCAAGTTTGACCAAAGACACAGAGCCAAGCTCTACGTTTTTTTTTACAACAAATAAATTGCCTCGGGAGAAGGGAACATGATCAAAAAGTACTTTAAACCACGATAAAAAAAAAACGCACTTGATCACAGACACACAATATTGTGTGGACTTACACTATATCATTATTCTTATTACTATTATTAATATTATCATTATTATTATTTTACACAACATAAGAATATAAGAATGAGACTACAAGAGACCATAATCATAATGCCTTAACTAGGCAGTTACCACATCCCCATCGGTAAAGTTGAAACTTTTCCTAAAGCAACCAATAGATTCAGCGTTCACTACATGGTTACTAAGTCTATTCCATTCATTGGCCACTCTATTAGTATACCAGTTCTTGCCTATTTCCTTCTTAAATCTAAATTTGTCCAATTTAAATCCATTAATGTGATTTTTGCCCTGTCATTTTAATATCATGACCTTGTTTTCACCTCCCTTGTGAAAGCCCTTGTCCACTTGAACACTATTAGATCATCCCGCACTCTGCGTCTCTCCTGAGAGTGTAAAGGTGGCTTAGCCTGACCTCGTAAAAAAAAAAAAAATCTGACCTCATGTATCAATTTTGTCATTCTCCTCTATACTGATTCTGGTGAAGTGGTATCCATTCTACAGGACGGAGACCAGCAATGTACCGCGTAGCCAAGGATCGGTCAAACTAACGCCAGAGTCCACTTGGCCAGACTGCGATGCGGTCACCACCCAGCACTTCTAAGCTACCAGAAGAGGCTGGACGACCGTGTTGTGAACAGCTGCCCAGGCTGTAACACTTCACCCCATACCATACAACACATAATGGAAGACTGCATTATACACAATCATGCACGCAAACAACACAACATACACTCTATAAAGGATTTGTGGGAAAACCCAGTTTCGGCTGTGGCCTTCCTTAGGGAGACGGGACTGCTCGGACAGACAGTCTAGGGAACGACAACAACAACAACAACTAACGCCAGATAGTTTGATACCTCTACACTTTCAGTTGTAACCGTCATAGTAATGATACCTAATCATCTAATGCTCTGTTATTTCCCGGCGCTAATGCACTCTCTCCTGGATTTAAGGACCTTCCATGTTTCTCTCACACTCAGTTTTCTCTAATTAATGCATTATCTATACACGCTTTCTGGGTTGTGTAAACCTACTTTTGATACGCTGCACTTTGTGATATTGAAATCCATGTGCCCTTTCACCGATCATGTGAACAATTGATTAAGATCCTCCCGCAGAATCTCGGCGTCTTCTCCTGACCTAATCAGGCGTCCTATTTTAGTGTAGTCCGCAAGGTTAAGAGTGTGAATAAATTTACGGAATAAGTAAAGCTATTTCTTTATAAAGGCAAGGTATTAGTTCACTCCATTGCATCTGTCTGGGTTGAAAATAAGATCGATATAACTACTTCGAGCAACCACGTAAGAGTCACTGGTACCTATTTGAATAATGCGCTCATTACAGGCAGACGATTTTATTCAGTCTTGATTTAAGGGATAACAAAACTGTCACAGTGAATATTTCGAAACATTACTATCATGCTCCTATGTTATATGATTTTATCGTAATTTTTGTTATATATTATATATATATATATATATTAAACTTTGTAGGTAGTCTCATTTTATGATATGATAACCCAAAATATTGTACCAAAACGCTGCTACTGTTTGGTCAATACTGATGACTACCGCATTGTACGATGCTTCCATAAATAATTATGTAAGATTTTTTCTACGTTTTACTGGTTCCGATAGTGATAAGTACACAAGGATTTTTCATAATAATTTACATATATCGTAATTTTATATATTATAAGAATTACTCATGGTTGTGTTGAAAAACTGGATATTGTAGTAATTGGTATCCTACGGAACAGTTCCACACGCAGACACTCGAGTCTTGTTTACAAGTACAAGAGAAGAAGACCGAAAGGCTGCCGTGTTTTTGTCACTATTAGTGTCGGTAAGATCTTAATAATGAGTTCTACACCAGCTGAAGTAGTGGAAGGTGATACAACATGCGAAGAAATTAAATCAGAGGTATTGGATTCTACCTTAAAAAAGGAAAGTGACGTGGAGATATCACGCAACCTCAAGAGGCCCCTGGACGAATCGGCTACAGATTCCCATAATGGTAAGACTATATAAAAATTAAGTTTGTATTTACACACTTTTAAATGTTATTAATCCCGTCTATTAGTTACGTTCAGTTTGTGTGAATTATACAGCAAGCCAAAAACGGGACCTGAAAACTGTTATGCATAGCTGTCATGATTGTGTTAACTCTTAAGCCATAAGATAAGGGCATATAATAATAATGATAATCATGATATATGTATGTATATATATATATATATATATGTATGTATATATATGTATGTATATATGTATATATACATATGTATATATATATGTTTATATATATATGTATATATACATATGTGTATATATATATATGTATGTATATATATATATATATATATATGTATGTATATATACATGTATATATATATAATATGTATATATATATGTATGTATATATATATGTATGTATATATATATGTATGTATATATATGTATGTATATATATATGTATATATATATACATATATATATATACATATATATATGTATATATATACATATATATATATGTATATATATATATATATATATATCAATCACATAATTTCTGACAGTTTTCCTGGGTTCGAGTCCAGGGACAACTGTCAGAAATTGTGACAGTATATATATATATATATATATACATATATATATGTTTTGTTAAAAACAACTGCGCATTCGGCGCTACAAAGCTTCTTAAGTAGACTTTCAAGTCTTCTGAACGTGGATTTCTGGTTATCACAGGACAGACGGAATAATAGATTTCCAGTAGACATTAGGAACTCTATTATTCCGTCTGTCCTGTTATAACCAGAAAGCCACGGTCAGAAGACTTGAAAGTCTACTTCAGAAGCTTTGTAGCGCCGAATGCGCAGTTGTTTTTAACAAAACGTTTAAAAGAAAACCTGCTGCCAAGATTCACATATATATATATATGTATATGTATATATATATATATATATATACATATATATATATATACATATATATATATAAATACATATATACATATATACATACATACATATGGAAATAAACCCTTACCTGAGCGGCTTGCGTCTTTACAAGACAAGGACCGTATCCACTACTCCATACGGTCCTTGTCTTGTAAAGAAGCAAGCCGCTCAGGCAAGGGTTCGAATCCCAGCAGAAGAGTTTATTTCCAAATGTCAATTGACACAAATATATACATATATATATATATATATATATATACTGTATATACATATATACTGTATATACATATATATGTATATATATATATATATATATATATATATATATATATATATATATATAGGTAAAATTTTACTTTCGACCATTGTTGGAATATAGCAATACAAAATTAAATAGTAATTTTGTAAATTAAAATGTATGAACGTAATATGCAATTTTGTGTGCGGAAATGAAAATAAAAAAAGTTGCTAAAACAGATTTCTTAAGTAACAAAGTCGTGTACTATGAATGGTACGCCATGTTTGTTATGGTAGATTCCGACGTCGTAGAAATGAAAGGACGATAAATTTGTCTAAACTAAAGTAAACTAACCTAACCGGTAAAATTTTACTTTCGACCATTGGAGGAATATAGCCATATAAAAGCTGAGAGAATGGTTGAAAAGCCCGCCAACGTCTCTCACGACGACGACGACGAGGACCAGCCGGATGATATCTAATTTGCAGGTAATGATTTATTAAACATAGGTTAGTTTAGTTTAGACAAATTTATCATCCTTTCATTTCTCCGACGTCGGCATCTACCATAACAAACATGGCGTACCATTCGTTGTACACGACTTCGTTACTTAAGAAATTTGTTTTAGCAACTTTTTTATTTTCATTTCCGCACACAAAATTGCATATTTCGTTCATACATTTTAATTTACAAAATTACTATTTAATTTTGTATTGCTATATTCCTACAATGGTCGAAAGTAAAATTTTACATATATATATATATATATATAAAATTCCTTGTAAAAGCTGTCCTGTCAGATATTTTGGGGAACTGGCAGAGGAATAAAAAAAAAAAAGACTTTACGAACACAAGAATGATGTAAAAGCCCACTAGACATCAAATTCTCTAGTAGTTCATATAGACAGTTTTGACCACCTTCCTGACTGGGAAAATACAGAGGTACTCCACAAAGGGCTAAGAAAGCAAGAAAGAAAAATAATCGAAGCAGCATACATCGCTTCCTGGGTTCGAGTCCGGGGACAACTGTCAGAAATTGTGATACATATACATATATATATATATATATATATATATATATATATATATATATATTTAATATAAGTACAACACTGAATATATAAAATTCCTTGTAAAAGCTGTCCTGTCAGTTATTTTGGGGAACTGGCAGAGGAATAAAAAAAAAAAAAAAAAAAACTTTACGAACACAAGAATGACGTAAAAGCCCACTGGACATCAAATTCTCTAGTATACATATATACATACATATATATATATATATATATACATACATACATACATATACCAAGGCATTTTCCCCCTTACAAGGGAGGTAGCCAAAAAGGAAAAGGCATAAAATCATTCTCACCCATTCCATCCCTGAATACACTCCACACCCCTCCACCCTTCCTCTCATTTTAGCACCTCCCGGATGATGGGTCATCCCTGCACCTTGTCCACTGCCCTGGGTCAGAAGCAGTGTCGCAAGACACAGCACATCCACAGCAAGGCCACTTCATTAAATCGGCAACCCCCCCCCCCCTCTCCGTCCTCCCATGCATAAAGGAGAAGACGGGGAGAAATCCCTTCGGGCTGCGTCAAAATTTGCTCACACATACTACCTCATCCCCCATCTCCCCGCCCATTCCACCTCATGCATCACAACATCATCCATATACAACCATTCAACCATTCTCCATTCACCCCTGTCTTCTGTCCTCTCCTGTACTTCCTCAACAGACTCCCCTCTTCCCCAAACCCCCTTCACCCCATCCATCTACCTCATCCTAGGACGTCCCTTCATGTTCACTCCCTCCACTTCTGAACTTCCATACCTTTTTTACTAGTCTTTCTTCATTCATTCTTTCCATGTTTCCAAACCATCCTAATACTCTTTCATCAACCCTATCTCCACCCCCTTTCCACCCCTGTTCTCCTCCTCACCTCCTCATTTCTCACTCTATTTAGCCTAGTAACACCCATCATACTTCTCAGACATCTCATCTCAAACACATTCAAACTCCTTCTCTCTTTCTCTCTTATGTTCCATGTTTCTGCCCCATACAGTGCTGTTGGCACAATCACTCCTTCATACAATCTCCTCTTAGCATCCATTCCCAAATGTCTATTCCTCATTACACTCTTTAATCCACCAAGGCATTTACTCGCTTCTCTCAATCTACATTCTACCTCCATCTTCACTCCACTTTTCCCTGCCACATTTGCACCCAAGTATCTAAAACTATCCACTTCCTCCAGTTGCTCTCCCTTAATGCTCACTTCCAGTCTGCTGCCACTTTCACCCCTTGTACATCTCATCACCTTACTTTTACCCACATTTATCTTTAGCTTTCTTCTATCACACACTCTCCCAAACTCTGTCACCAACTTCCTCAATCCCTCCTCCGATCCTGCCACAAGCGCAGTGTCGTCCGCAAAGAACAGCTGGCTCATCTCCCACTTTTCTCCATTTTCTTTAACCATCTCCAATCCCTGACCCACCACCCTTGCATTTACCTCTCGCACTACCCCATCCATGTACAAGTTGAACAGCCAGGGTGACATAACGCATCCCTGACGAAGTCCCACCTTTACCTCGAACCATTCACTCTCTCCATTTCTAATCCTGACACAAGCTCTACTACTCTCATAAAAACTCTTGACAGCTCCTAGAAGCTTTCCTCCTATCCCGTATATCTGCAAAACCTCCCACAGTGCCTTTCTGTCTACCCTGTCATAAGCCTTTTCCAAATCTATAAAAGCCCAAAAAACATGCTTCCCCTTTCCTATAGCTTTCTCTCATATCTGTCTTACCCCACTATCTAAATTAATGGAAAGGATGGTAGCAGCAGAAATACCTACCTCCTCCAGCCAACATGAATTCAAGGAAGACCACTCCACCAGCAGCTCACAAGCATCACACAAGTGCTGGTACTAAAAAATATAACTGTAATTATAATCAAGGCTTTTGATAAGGTCCCTGGACACACACTATCTAAAAAGATCATTGGGACAGATGTTCATAATGACAAGAAATGGTTAACCAACTTCATGCCAGGAAGAAAGTGCTGAGTAACCTAAAACAGCCAAAATCTGGGGAACAAAAAGGCTATACAATAGAGTCCCTGAGAGTGCAATACTTTTTCCATAACTGTTTAATCGCCTCTTGAATGATCTCCCAACCCTAGAATAAAAACTAAGCACCAGTGCTCTTTCTCAAGCAGATGACATGAGCACAGTAAATACAAAATATCAGCAAAGAATACCAAAGTTTAATTGAATAGATTAGAACAGTGGCTCAATTACATAACGGAAGCCTCACCCCAGAAAACAATAGTGATTTTGCTCTTACCAGACAACCATGGATTAAAAAAAAAAAAAAAAAAAATTGTAGTAAAACTAAATGGCCAAATCCACCCATTGGAAAAGAACCCTAAACTCTAGGCCCAACATTTGATACTTGTATGACATTTGGCCCACCTGACAGTGGAAATCAACAAGAAAACTACTTAAGACTATTGCTAATACTGTCTTTGGACAGCAGAAAGAAACTAATAACCATTTCAAGCAGTTCGTAAGAGCCCCCATCAACTATGCCACCACAGCATGATTCCTAGCAATCAATAAGATGAACACAAACTTACAAACTGGACAGATTGGAACATTGAGGATCATAACAGGATTCATCAAAACAATCCTAATTGGACTGCTGCATATAGAAATAAAAGTCCTCACAGTAGAACATGACATGAAAATGATAGGAACACAATACACCAGAACTCTAAAAAGCAGCATACTACTCAAACAATTATAACCAAACTATCCACACTCAGATCACAAAACAAGCCCTCCAAGACAATCAAGCTAAATACTTCACCAACAACCCCTAGACACAAGTACCACAGGAAATACAGGTGTATGTCAAAAGCGAAAATCATGATAAGATAGGAATAACTGAGACATGTTCAGATGGTAAAGAGTTTGAAGCTGAATTTAATATTACAGGATTTAAACACTTTCACCAGGATAGAAACCACAAGAAAGGTGGGGGTGGTGTTCTGTTTTACGTTAAAAGCATGCCTGTGTTTTAGAGAAAGTAAAACAGGTAGAATTAACCCAACAAAAAATGAATGTAAGTGTAATATATAGGCCAAAAACATTATCATTAGCAGATGATAAAGTAAGACTACTAAGACCAGTATTAACATATGGCTCAGAGACCTGGACACTAACAGTGAGATTAAAGAGCAAGCTACAGGCAGCAGAGATGAGAATGTTGCGCTTAATAAAGGGAGTAACAAGAAGAGATTGCTTAAGAAATGAGGATATCAGAGATGAACTGGACATCGAATCAATATTAGAATTTGTAGAAAGAAGTAAATTGAGATGGTATGGACACATCATGAGGATGAGTCAAGAAAGGTACCCTGCTAAATATTATCGATGGAATCCAAGAGGGAAGAGGCTGGTAGGAAGACCCAGAAAGAGATGGAGAGATGGAGTGAGGGAAGCAATTGAAGTGAGAGGATAAAAAATAGAGAGTGTGGAAGAAGAGGAACTTTACGAGGATCGTGCCTGGTGGAGAAGTTTCGTGAGGCAACACAACTGAGAGGGCACTGGCCCTACCTGGTGTATGGTGAGAAAGATGATATACTGTTGTTTCAAGAACTGTCTAGTTTCTGCAACCAGGACTTGATAATGGGTGATTTCAATTTTACTGACATTGATTGGATGACCCTTGAATATGGCCATATAGGTAGTCACTTGATAGATTTTCTCGGTGACAATTACATATTCAGCATGTAAAAGAGCCCACAAGACATGGAAACTTACTCAAACTATTGATCACTAGCCGTGAAAGCATGTGTTTTAAAGAAAGTAAAATGGGATGCATATGTTTGTGGATAGAATTAACCCAAGCAAATGGAAAAAAAATAATATTCATACAGGAAGTAACGATGTGGGTAGGGTGAGGTCAGAGAAACTTGTTCGAAATTACAAGGTCCTTCTTCAGGAGATGAAGGAGCTCGGGGAGCCGTCACTTAGTTTGTGGGATCCTTCCGAGGATCTACGTTGGCACATGTTGGAATAGTAGAGCCATAGGGATCAATGAGAGGATATCATGATTGTACATGCAACTTGGATACCACTTTCTTGATCCTTGGTATCTCTTTTCCAGGCATCATGACCTATGCTTCTGATGGGATCCACCTTACTCACAGAGGCAAAGATGTTCTTACAAACCTCATTGTGGGAGTTTGTAATGAACCACTTCCCTATTTACGGTAGAAACTCAAAGGGAAGGAGAAATAGAGTGTATTGGGGAAAACAGAGTAGGGTATAGCAATAATGTAGAGCAATATGTCAGTGTAGGACAAAGTATCATTTTAGGATATAATGTTGGTAGAGGATGAAGTATTACATTAGGATATAATGTCAGTAGAGGACAAAGTACTACATTAGGATATAATGTCGGTAGAGGACGAAATATTACATTAGGATATAATGTCAAAGGACAAAATATCAAGATGGGATATAATGATAGTGGAGGACAAAATATCATGATGGTATGCAATGATAGTGGAGGGCAAAATATCATGATAGGATATGATGTCAGTGGAGGACAGAATATCATTTTAGCGAATGACAGGTGGCCGGTGTGGAACGCGGTGACATAAGGGGGCAAGGTATACACAAGAGATTGGATGACCGTGAGGGACCAGATGCCTGTGATGGGGCAAATGTCCATGAGGCATTGAATGTCAATGAAGGACCAAATATCAATATAGAGCAAGGTGTTAATAAAGAACAAAATTATAATGTAAAGCATGATGTTGAAACTCAAAACGTGTAAAGAAAATAATCACGAGTTTCTTAAAACCATGTACTTTAATGCTTGTATTATTAGGAATAAATTTAATATTGTGGGATTTAGACACTTTCATCAAGATAAAAACTACAAGAAAGTGTTCTGTTGTACATTAAAAGCAATGTCCATGCCTGTGTTTTAGAGAAAGTACAACAGGATGCATATGATAGTTTGTGGGTAGAATTAATTCAAACAAATAGAAAAAAATAAATGTAGGTGTAATATATAGGCCATAAACATTATCATTAGCAGACAACAAACTATTGTTTCAAGAACTGTCTAATTTCTGCAACAGGGACTTATAGATAATGGGTAATTTCAATTTTACTGACATTGATTGGATGACCCTTGAAAATGGCCATATAGGTAGTCGCTTGATAGATTTTCTCAGTGACAATTACTTATTCAGCATGTAAAAGAGCCCACAAGACATGGAAACTTAATCTATTGATAACTAGCTGTGAAACCATGATAACCAATGTAGAAATTGGTGAAACTATTGCAAATAGCGATCACAACTTAGAACTGCTAAAAAAGTTAAAATAGATACATATCTAAAATACCTGCTTTTAGTAAAGCTCAGTTCATAGGACTACGTAAGGAGCTTTAGCTTACAGATTGGGAGACAAAATTAAGTGAAAGACCTGTAGATCAGATGTGGGAAATATTTCAAAATACTCTTAAGATGATTCATACTTACATCTTGTTTAAGGACAGATGCCCCCCAAATCAGGCCTGCCCAAAATGGCTCGACAAAGAAACTGAAAAAAGTATTGCTAAAAAGAGACAGGCTTACAAGAAATGCAAATACTCAGGTGCACCTAATGACTATCAAAATTGTGTAATAATACAGAGATTTAAAAAAGAAACAAAAAACAAAAACAACAATACAAAGTGAATATCACTGATAAATCCAAAGAGAATCCCAAAGAATTTTATAGTTACACTAGAGATGAAAAGGTTATTAGGAATCACATTGGCCCACTAATATCTGCTGATGGCCAACTTGAGTATTCAAACGAAACAATGTGTGATATTTTAAACAACTATTTTAATTCAGTGTTTGTAATCGAAACACCTCATAGTGAACTACAAACTGAAACGTGTGAAAAATCTATTGTGAACTTACTACGGTAAATATAACAAAAGAAAAAATTAAAAGGTATATAAAGAAACTTAGAATTAAGGAAACACCAGGACCTGATGGTTGGCATCCAAGAATCTTAAAGGAAATGAAAAAGGAGATTGTTTTTCCATTAGAAATTATTTTCAAGAAATCCATCATATCCGAAGATGTCCTAAGAGAATGGAAGCTAGCTAACGTTACACCCATTTTCAAAAAAGGGGATAAAAAGAAACCAAATAATTACAGCCCTGTAAGCTTGACTTCAATCATAGGAAAAATTATGGAAACAATCACCAGAGATGCTATCAAACATCATTTAGAAAGTAACTGTTTTATAAATAATAGCCAGCATGGATTCAGACTGAAACGTTTGTCAAATAGGTTCGAATGGTAACACTCGGGAATTTGAGAAGGCGAGAGGGAAACACTCGTCACACCAACTAAGATGTGTTTATTGGATAAACAAGAGCACACTAATCTATCTGAACACAAGAATAAGAAATATCACCAGTGTGATATACAGATGCTCCTCTACTTACGTTAATTCGTTTTACGTTTTTTTCGATTTTACGTTTGAACTGACTAAAAAATATGGTAATTTTTTTTTTTTTTTTTAGTTTAGCGCGCTCTCCGTAGTTCAAACGATACTTACGCATGATGCTGCGTCCATTGTTTACATGGCACAAACAACAGACTGAACGTGCCTTGTCTCCTCCTCCACCATCTCAATTTATGTTGCTTGAATTTAATTTATTTGAAATTAATGTTACGGTAAACTCGCGCTTATCCGAACGTGTTTTAACCGAATAATCGCATTAACCGAACATTTTCCCAATACGGTAGCCATCGCTTCAACCGAACGTATTTGGATCTCGACCAAACATTCAAACACCCCGCCACATCTTCCACCACCCCTGCGCCACCCGCAAACTTCACTAAGTGCTCACACGGTGGCAGCACACTCCTTGTTTACACCTGATTGGCTGTTTATACTCTATAGAATATGTTTATGAACTATTGTAAGCATTTCCATGTGTATGTTGAGTTTACAGATACGAATATTGAAGATGACATTACCGCACAAAACTCTACAGGAACGAAACAAAGTCGGATTAACCGAACATTTCGGTTAATCGGACATTTCTAATCCCCCTTGGAGTTCAGATAAGTGGAAGTTGACTGTATTTTACAATATTATGTGTATAATTAATGATTTAGGGGTGTTTTATAAGATACGGTAATAGAATTTACGGATGTATAGTACAGTATGAACGGTCATACATTACTAGAACGTACAGTAACAACTTACATTCATTTTCAACTTACGTTCGGCCGTTCGGAACGTAACTAAAACGTAAGTTGAGGAGCGTCTGTATAGCACGGCCTACTCAATATGTACAAAAATATATATACACAAACCACTCCTCAGCTCTGCAGGCGCGAGGATGAATTCTCCTCTAGCGTCGATTCCTTCTCCAGACGAGTCTCTGTGTCCTTCTCCTTGGTGGACGGGCGCACGTCGCTGTGATCTCCTTCGTGCCCTCCCTCTGTAGAACTGGGAGGGGAGGGGGGGTCCGCCCTCAACGGCAAGCAGCCGTAAAGTATCCTACAGCTCTCTTTCTCGTGATCTCCTGCGTCCTGCTGCCCTCCCTCTGTGGAACTGGGAGGCGGGGGGGTCCGCCCTCAACGGTAAATGGCCGTAAAGTAACTTCCTTCATCTCCATGTCCTTCCCTCTTGCACATCCGGGAGGGTGAGGTAGAGTGGGTGGTGGCGATCTGCGCATGCGCACAGCAGTAGTGGTGGGCCTAGTTGGCAGCCCTGGGAGGCTACGCATGACCTCACGCCATCCTGGCGTGGGTCACATTCCTCCGGCCTGGGTCACATTCCTCCGGCCTGGGTCAGGTGCGCTGGGCTGACTGCAAGCTTCGTCACGTGACCCACGTGACAACGTTCTTGCATGACTAACTTACTCGAATTCTACAACACAGTCATCTCGAATTATGACAAAAGAAACAATATAAATTTAATATATACATACATATATCAAAGGCTTTTTCCCCCTTACAAGGGAGGTAGCCAAAAAACAAAGGCATAAAAACCATTCCCACCCATTCCATCCCTAATACACTCCACTCCCCTCCACCCTCTCTCTTATCTTGGCACCTCCTGGATGACTGGTCATCCCTGCACAGTACATCCACAGCAAGGCCGCTTCATTAAATTGGCGACCCCCCTCTTTGTCCCCTCATGCAGAAAAGAAGACTGGGAGAAATCCCTTTGGGCTGCATCAAATTTTTCTCACACATACTACCTCACCCCCCATTCCACCTCATGTATCACATCATCCATATAGAACCATTCTCCATTCACCCCTGTCTTTTGTCCTCTTCTGTCCTTCCTCAACAGACATTCCTTTCTTCCCCAAAGCCCCTTTCACCCCATCCATCCATCTCATCCCAGGTCACCCCCTCATGTTCACTCCCTCCACATCTGTCTTCCATACCTGTTTTACTACAAGCGCAGTGTTGTCCGCAAAGAACAGCTGGCTCACCTCCCACTTCTCTCCATTTTCTTTAACCATCTCCAATCCTTGACTCACCACCCATGCATTTACCTTTTGCACCACCCCATCCATGTATAAGTTGAATAGCCAGAGCGACATAACATATCCCTGACAAAGTCCCACCTTTACCTCGAACCACTCATTCTCTCCATTTCTAATCCTGACACATGCTCTACTACTCTTGTAAAAACTCTTGACAGCTCCTAGAAGCTTTCCTCCTATCCCGTATATCTGCAATACCTCCCACAGCACCTTCCTGTCTACCCTGTCATAAGCCTTTTCCAGATCCATAAAAGCCCAAAAAACATCCTTACCCTTTTGATACTGTCCCCAACAAAAGGCTACTTACTAAATTAGCTTCATACAGAGTAAGTGGTAGCCTATTAAGTTGGACTAGAATTTGGTTGAATGATCAAAAACAGAGTTGTTGTAAATGGCAAAACTTCTAGATGGAAAAATATTACGAGTGGAATTCCTCAGAGTTCTGTTCTTGGGCCACTTCTATTTGTAGTACATATAAATGTTGTAGACCACGGACTACAAATCTATTGTCTCTTAATTTGCTGATGATAGAAAACTGCAGAATGGCAAATGATCACTTAAATCAATTAGATATTCAAGAGGATTTAGATAAATTACAGCAATGGTCTGAAGAGTGGCTAATTTAACACAATTAAATGCAAGGTAATGCACATAGGTAAAAATAACAGTAAGTATGATTAGAAGTTAATTGTAAATTCATTAACAAAAGTGGATAGTGAAAAGGATCTCAACGTAATTATCAGTAATGATCTCAAATCATCTAACTGTATTT
Source organism: Oratosquilla oratoria (assembly GCF_046742065.1). Taxonomy (NCBI): domain Eukaryota; kingdom Metazoa; phylum Arthropoda; class Malacostraca; order Stomatopoda; family Squillidae; genus Oratosquilla; species Oratosquilla oratoria. The sequence goes on along the minus strand of NC_134806.1, from coordinate 9,484,578 downwards.
TAGCCTCTGAGAAAGCAAATAAGATTCTAGTTCGTCCACATTTGGAATATGCTGTTTCAGTATGGTCACTGAATCTCATTAAAGAAATTGACATATTGGAAAAAGTACAATGGCGAACCACAAAACTGATTCCTAATATAAAAAACAAATCATATGAAAATCTATTAAAACATATGAATGTTTTCTTTAAAAAAGCATAGACTCAGAGGTGAGTTAATACAGGTTTTTAAGATTTTAAAGGGGATTGACAACATTTAAAGTGACAAAATTTTTACACAATGAAAATCCGACAAGAAATAATGGTCTCAAACTGTCAGGAAATAGATTTAATTTGGAAGTGGGTTGAAACAACTTCGTTAACTGTGTGGTTAGTGAATGGAATAAACTTCCTGCAGAGGCAGTGCAATGTAGTTCAGTTCGAAGCTTAAGATTAATTTAGAATTATAAACATCTAAGCAAGAGGCTGTAATGACTGTCATTTATTTTATATTGCTTGTTTATTTTTGTTATTGTTTGTTTGTATATTATTTGCTTGATTTTCATTTATTATTATGTAAATTTATTATTATTTACATATGGGAGTGTTTTTGTGCCTTGGTCTTTTTGGCTACCCCCCTGGTAAGGGGGAAAGAAGCCTTGGTATATGTATGTATGTATGTATTTACATATTTATGTAACTATAGCTATCCATTTATTTAATTTGTTATTCTTTATATCATTATAAAAAAAAGTTATTATATTTTTTGGATCCGACCTAGTTATGGACCAAAAGGTCTCCTGTCGGCATGCTCCGCCTTTGTAATCTTTTGGAATACGCAGTAACGCGGACCGCTCTAAGGAAATTCAAATCGGTAACGCATTGACGGAAATGCACCCCAGATTTTCCGGGAACGCGCTACCTGTCCGACGTTAACGCACTACCTGTCCGAAGGTAGCGTGCCCGGCTCTGCTCGTTTGTCGGTCTTCAGAGAACAGGTTCGTGATATTCACTCGGTAAAGAAGACAAGTTTCCGGATTCTAGGGCTCTAATGACATCGAAGAGCAAATCGAAGCCGTCAGATTTGAGGATCATGTACGTGGATAGTTTGGGGGGTAGATTGGGGTTGCAGGAGGCGTCCGGTGCGCTCTACTTCTCATCGGAACATAGATGGAGGCTTGGGTGGAACGCCATTTATTGCTCTTAAGATAGTGAGCCTAAGTTAGGCCGCCATTGCCTCTGTCACAAGATTTCGGTCCTATGGTGATAAGCGAAGCTGGGAAATGTGGATTCCTCCTCAAAAGCAGTTAAACAATTTTAAAACACCACAGGAACTATGTTGTGCGTGCAATCGCGTTATGTGAGGACATGAAATAGCTGACAGAGCGAGATTCCAGGGGAAGAGAGAGATTGGCTCGGTTACCAAGATTGATAAGCGATGTCTCATTCGGGATCGTGCAAGAACGTCCGGGCCACGGCATGAGTTAGTGCGTATGTAAGTGCGTGGAGGGTGGGACGTGTACGTGGCCTTTAAAACTGACTCTGTCCTTGTGTTTATAGGCGTTCATTTTTAAGTGCTTTCGGATACTGAGAACAAGTATAGATTTTCTAATCGGTCTGTTAGAACAGTTATTAAAAACAATACTATAGCATACATGGGAAATGTTTGCTGTTGACATTATCTCGTTATCAAAATGCCATAAGTGCTCGAGACGAAAAAAGTGGAAATTCATGCATGTGTATAAGGGAAAAATTGATACATACATGTATATACCATATATATTATATACATACAAGAATAAAATACTGAAAAGTGAACCCACAGACTAAGTAGATTTAACAAGTTCAGTGTTTGAATATCCCACATATGACGTACGTAGTAACAGTACGATGTAATGACGGATACGTGGCGTTTGTTTTGACGCCAAATCGTCATTCGAGGTTACCATGTAACACTATAAATCCTCGGCAAAATGTTCACAGCTCGTATATAAATTTTGAAAATACTCGGCAAAATGTTCACCGTTCGTATTTCATGTTTTTATCTACGTAAATGCATTGGAGGCAGGAAGCCATGTTGCAGTGCAGGTAGAAGCAGAGAATCTACTCACTATCTATTGGCAATATCTTCCCTCCATCAATTTCCAGTTAGAATCGATGGTAAATTACAATTACGATATCGCTATTATTTCTTATAAGGTGTTTTTCAAACAAAAAGTTAATCAGCACATCATGTTGTTTCGGAACTTCATAAATTCCCTGACATACTTTGAATCGATTTATGGATTAAATTTACCTTAATTAACGATGCTAAAAGCCTAAAGGTAGTACCTGGCAGTGTCTGGACAAACGGAAGTAGGCATACTTTTATATACAAGGACAGGTCGTGTTCTAACGTAGGCTCGTATATCGATTTGCTGATTACCAATCTCTTGGTTATGTTATGATAGACAAGACAAGAGTGACGTGTGACCCACTCTGTATATAGTCAATTTGGCCTATCAACACGACCTCGGCCAATTACCATGTTTACAAACTGCCCGTCGTCCTGTACGAACAAGTTCCAAAGAAAGTATCGCGGCTATCGCCGCCGCAATGTAAACAATGAAACCTTCGACTGCCCTGGCGAGATTTTGGTGAAGAATCCGCCTAGTTTGGTCATGGCAGACCACATGTGGCGCTTTGTAGCACTTAAATGAGTAAATGCATAAGCGAAAATATTTTCTAACCTAAGGTAACAATGCAATAAGTCTCCAAAGCTTAGAATCCACTTATTAAACGAAATTGAAGACTGCAAACGCGTCCGAAATCCACCAAAAGCAATGCCTGGTAGCATCTGAAACTATTGTTCTATGGATTTCTTGTTGAAGTCAAGAAATTTGATAGTTTAATTTACCATGGCATGAGCATCTACTGAGCTAGCATAAAATAAAATAGTCTAGTTAGGTCATTGTACCTTACTTGACATAAGTTACCTTACATAGTTCAACTTATCTTGCATCTGTAGCCATATGTCACTCAAAGAGATCCATGGTTCCTATGTAACCAGCAACATCTAGAGGGAAGGCCCAGGGATGTGGTATGGGTGGTGGGTTCTTGTATATGGATAATATACTGCTGGTTTGCTGAACTGGGCACATTACCACTGGACAGGCATTTCCATCATGTTACCAATTTTAATTTCTTTAGAGCAGTCCACATTACTGCATATATGCATATGTATATATTCTAAGGAAATTAAAATTTCTAATACATTGACGGAAATGAACCCCAGATCTTTTGGTAATGCATTCCCTGTCTGGCAGTAAGGCACTACCTGTCTGGCACTAACATGCCCAGCTCTGGTGGTTTGTTTTGTTACATTTAAATGGTTATGCTTGTGTGAAATAATGAGATGGATGAGAAGCTTCAGCATAGAATTTAATACTTCACATATTCAAATATTATACTTTGGGTGGGATTTCAGTTTGTGTGTATTTACCTAGTTGTAAATATACACAAACCAAAATCCCACACAAATTATATGAAAATGTGAAGTGTGCATGTGCTTCATTGAGATAGTCCTGTTGCACACTTTTGTCACTTTCAATATTATACTTTATAGAGTTTGTAAATTGTCTGCATTTGTTTAGCCAATTGCTGGGAACCAAGCTGCAGAAGTGCAGTTGAATGTGGTTACTGTGAATTGTTTGCAGACAATTTTAGCCATTTTCTGTTATTAATTTTTGTAGGTTTATCATTTTGTTGACTTTCACTATCAGATCCCAATGCAGAGGCCAGAGGTCATATAGGCAACAAAAGTGAGGACCAGAATTTCAGGATTCCCCTCCAGGGGTTTGGCTGTTCAATTTTACCTTTTTTTTCATGGATGTCATTTATCTCTGATGTACTGCTCTAGTTTGTGAAAGTGGGCTTGAATCTTCTTAGCTGCATTTTTGTAATTTCTATGCTGGATGGAAATCATCAGGTCATCTATGCAGTTGATTGTATTGGTGTCATACTCAGTAAATTTTTAGAAGTTCATACCTATGTAATATAGCATTAAAATATTAAATATTTATTTTGTAAATTATGATACATCAACGTAATTTAATTTTTTTTAGGTGGAAATCAGTAACACAAAAAGTTGCTAACAGCGATACACTAAGAAATGGAGCAGTGACAATTGTTTGAGGTGCCATCTTTGTTTTGATGGATGCAAAGGTTGAATAAATTAAAAATATGCTAAGTTTGTCTATTCTAACCTAACCTGCATTTAGTAATGCAGTATCTGTAATTCTAGAGTTCATCAGGGTCATTGTTGTGTGCACTTCTTCGACCTCAGCATCTGTCAAAACAAAGATGGCATCTAAAATAGTTGCAGTGGTCCCATTCATTAATGTATCACTTTTAGCAACTATTTCTGTTATTGATCTCCACCAAGAAAAATGTATGTTACATTGATGTATTATACTTTACAAAATTAATATTTAATTTTCTAATGCTATATTGTGTAGGTGTCCATTTAAAAAATACCCCACACTCTAGATGTGGTATTAGGAGACCATCCATGAAGAGGTTAGCGTTTACTGGGCAATACTGCACCATGTTAGATTAGGGTAAATGTTCAGGGTGACCCATCATTATATCACTAATTGTGTTTTCAGAACTTGGAAGAATTAGGGTAGGGGTGGGTGGGTGGTCTTTTGTTGGTCATGTTGTGGTTTGAGAGGTTATCTTGGGATCTCTGCTCGAGTTGTGTTTTAGCCCTTAGATAAAGAGGGATACCTATGTATATAGTTGCATCTTGTTGTACAGGGCCATGAATTTCATGGTGGGTAATTGTGACTAGCACTTCTACTCCATTAACCCCTAGAATACGATGGTGCCTACATAGGCATCATGAGGTGTGAGCGTGTATATGAGGATGCTGGTGTTGGTGTCCTGATTATAGCTGACTGACCTCCATACTCTATGAACAGGCTTGATTGCATTTTCTGTGGTCATAATCATTCTAGATGAAAGAGAATGAGTATAACAGCTATAACATTATGTTTTATAATGTGCTTATTGTCATGCATCATCGTACATCAGGCAGCCTAATGTGCATGCAGTTATTTGACTTGTATTGAAGAAGTTAAATTCCCTTAGATGGCTCCTCAGGGGTAATTCCTCCCATGACAAGCAAGAACTACACTAGTACATCTGTGTTCTGGACACCATACAGCTTTAAAATCTTACCAGTATTATACCATAAGGTCTGCCCCCCCCCCCATAAGGGAGGTTGCCAACAACAAAACATCAATACAAAAGCTTTGCCATAGATGTAAAGCTTCTCAGATACAATTATCACACAAAGACACTAAACACCATCATACATTAAGGGGGCCGTTGCGATGAATTTCCGAAAAATCGAAATATTCGAGAAAAAATTCCCTGTCATCTAGTGGCCTTTGGCAAGCCAGTCCTGAAATATTTCAGCGAAATACCAAAAAATAAAGGAGTTATGGCTATTTTTCTGACCCCCCCCCACTTCCCAGTACACCTTCGCTGTACATATGTTCGACTAAGTTATTTCATCGCAATAAAAATGGCACAAATGCGATGTATTTTGTTATTCACTAATATAGACTAGCTGGAAACATGTCCTACACAGGGATAGTTCATACTCGTGAGTGAACTGAGCGAATTATTGTGAGTAGGATGAGAAAGCGAATTGTCGCTCCTTGGAGAACTTTTATTTACTTTTATTTGAAGCTATAATAATTTCAAGAATGCCTAAACATTCGAAGAAGAAACGTGTGTTTCATGAAAGCTAAGAAACTGAATCAAATTATTGAGAAAGAGTGTACTGCCTTGGTTATTACTGGAGATGACTCATAGCAGTGCAGCTGGGCGCATACGGGCTCGCTAAAGCTGTGCGCGTTCACATCCCTTCTAATCCTCATATCCTCGTTTCTCAAATGACGTCACCGCAAACATCGAGCATGCGTGACGTACCATCAAGTGCCTCTTCAAATAAAATGCTCCGAGTGCTTTTCGTCACGAGCGACTGTCATTGATCATAACTTTGGAAGGACACATAATCTTCTTTCTCACTTGGTTGGAGTCAATCCCATCATTACAAAAGCACTTGAGGAACAAGACAAAGACACAGAACGAAAAGGGACACCAAAGACCACAAAGAGGAATAGAAAACTTTAGTTCAGCTCCGATTTTCAGCCGGGAGCTTTCTAGTAAGCGAACCTGGCGACAATGAGGGAGGTAGCGCTTCCTGAAACCCTCGCCTTCTGAGCTCTTAATACCTTGTAAAAGGGGGGACCAGGTACCAGCTACACTTTATTATAACATGTGAATGACATAGAATGCATGAAGATTGTCGCAAAGAAAAAAATCGAAATGAAATATGTAAAAAAAAAAAATGCAGGGAAATGTATTTTGAACTTCAAAGCTCAATATCTCAAATCTACCCTTTTCTCTACATTTTTTCTATCTCCTCCATAACTACTTGGCCGATTTTAATGGGGTTTGGATCATTTGAAAGCTGAATAAATTTGCAAACTTTTTATCATGGGTTTTTTTCTCAGCATGCTCAGTCAATGGATAAATGAGGAGATAGAAAATTTGTAATTGGTCAAAAAACGTTTTTTTATTAATAACTTCATTGTTTTTCAACCAAATGATATGAAAATTGGTGGTGAACATCTCAGTATATGTATATATAACATATTAAAAATTCGTGAAATTCCGATCATAATTGACGAAGTTCGTTTTTGAGCGCGACGTTCCCCCCTCAATGTACTATAGCTTTACCCAGCCAGCAACATAATATTTATTCCATAAGTGATTTGTGGGCCAGTCTGGTTTTTGCTTCAGGTTACCTTGGAACTGTGGGTCTTTTAGAGAGAATCAATCAAATGTTGCCTTGAGTTTTACTAAGTGGAAAACCTGCAGCCCCACAGTGGCTGGCAACTGTCCATAGAGTACTCAACAGACCTCTCTGGGAAGTGACTTTGGACTGTTGTATGTGTTGTATCAATGTGGTAGGAAGAGGAGAGCATCTGTAGGAATGGATTGATGATTGACCATTTCTATGACTGCAATGGTCCCTCTGGGATAGGAGCATTATTGCCACCAAAATACAACCTTACTTATGTTCAATTAGTGTACTTCACCTATTACATTTCTGGCTATGCCCTGGGTCATAAAGTCTCTTAAGGGGGCTGTCGCGATGAATTTCCGATTAATATTTTCAAAAAATTGAAATACATACATACATGTACCAAGGCTTTTTCCCCTTACAAGGGAGGTAGCCAAAAAGGAAAAGGCATAAAATCATTCCCACCCATTCCATTCCTGAAAACACTCCACACCCCTCCACCCTCCCTCTTATCTTAGCACCCTCTGGATGACTGGTCATCCCTGCACCTTGTCCACTGCCCTGGGTCAGAAGCAGTATCGCCAGACAGCACATTCACAGCAAGGCTGCTTCATTAAATCAGCGACCCCCCCTCTCTGTCCCCCCTATACATAAAAGGAGAAGACAGGGAGAAATCCCTTCGGGCTGCATCAAATTTTGCTCACACATACTACCTCACCCCCCATCCCCCCACCCATTCCATCTCATGCATCACAACATCATCCATATACAACCATTCTCCATTCACCCCTGTCTTCCGTCCTCTCCCATCCTTCCTCAACAGACATTCCCCTCTTCCCCAAAGCCCCCTTCACCCCATCCATCCACCTCATCCTCGGACGTCCCCTCATGTTCACTCCCTCCACATCTGCCATCCATACCTCTTTTACTAGTCTTTCTTCACTCATTCTTTCCATGTGTCCAAACCATCCTAATACTCTTTCATCCACCCTATCTCCCAACTCCCTTACCAACCCCCGTTCTCCTCCTCACCTCCTCATTTCTCACTCTATCCAGCCTAGTAACCCCTATCATACTTCTCAGACACCTCATCTCAAACACATTCAAACTCCTTCTCTCTTCCTCTCTTATGTTCCATGTTTCTGCCCCATACAGTGCTGTTGGCACAATCACTCCTTCATACAGTCTCCTCTTAGCATCCATTCCCAAATGTCTATTCCTCATTACACTCTTCAATCCACCAAGGCATTTACTCGCTTCTCTCAATCTACATTCTACCTCCACCTTCACTCCACCTTTTCCTGCCACATTTGCACCCAAGTATCTAAAACAATCCACTTCCTCCAGTCGCTCTCCCTTAATGCTCACTTCCAGTCTACTGCCACTTTCACCCCTTGTACATCTCATCACCTTACTTTTACCCACATTTATCTTTAGCTTTCTTCTATCACATATTGTCCCAAACTCTGTCACCAACTTCCTCAATCCCTCCTCCGATCCTGCCACAAGCGCAGTGTTGTCAGCAAAGAACAGCTGGCTCACCTCCCACTTTTCTCCATTTTCTTTAACCATCTCCAATCCCTGACCCACTACCCTTGCATTTACCTCTCGCACTACCCCATCCAAGTATAAGTTGAACAGCCAGGGTGACATAACGCATCCTTGACGAAGTCCCACCTTTACCTCGAACCACTCACTCTCTCCATTTCTAATCCTGACACAAGCTCTACTATTCTCATAAAAACTTTTTGACAGCTCCTAGAAGCTTTCCTCCTATCCCATATATCTGCATAACCTCCCACAGTGCCTTACTGTCTACCCTATCGTAAGCCTTTCCCAGATCCATAAAAGCCCAAAAAACATCCTTCCCCTTTCCTATAGCTTTCTCACATATCTGTCTTACCACAAAGATCTGATCTACACTACCTCTACCCATTCTAAATCCACACTGTTCCTCACCAATTACTCCCTCTGTTCCTCTCCTAATCCTCTTAATCAAGATCCTCCCATAAGCCTTCCCAACTACACTTAACAAGCTAATCCCTCTGAAACTACTACATTCACACTTGTCCCCTTTTCCCTTGTAAAGTGGAACTATACAGGCACTCCTCCAGTCCTCTGACACTCTACCCTCTCTCCAGCAAACATTAAATAACCTCACCAGCCAGTCCACCATCACTGTACCTCCTTTCTTTAGACATTCTGTATGGCATCCATCCAGACCAGGTGCCTTACCTGCTTTCATCATCTTAACAACTGCCTTCACTTCATCCTTCCTTATTTCTCCTCCATTTTCCTCACTCATCACGGTCATTTTCTTAGCATTTCCCACTGCAACTATCTTTCCCTCCCTATCCTCCTTCACATTTAGCAACTCCCTAAAATATTCTGCCCATCTTCCCCTTACTGCCTTCTCTCCCATTATCATCTCTCCATCTGCACCTTTTACCTTTTCTTCTCTACTTGATTCGCCTCCTCTTCCTCTCTTAATTTCTTTCCAAAACATCTTTTTATTACTTTCAATATTTTCTGTCATACTCTTACCCCACTTCACATCTGCTCTCCTCTCTGCCTCCTTTACCTTTTGAAATATTAAAAAAAAGAAAAAAAACTGTCATCTAGTGGCCTTTGGCAAGCCAGTCCTGAAATATTTTAGCGAAATACCAAAAAATAATGGAGTTATGACTAGTTTTCTGACCCCCCTGCTTCTTACTCCACCCTCGACCACTGGTGTACCATGTTCATGCATATATATATATTTTAAAAAGATAAAAAAGAATTGAAAGCAATTTCCCCATGATCTAATGGCCTTTACAAAGGATTACAAAGGCGGAGCATGCCGACAGGAGACCTTTTGATCCATATCTAGGTCGGATGCGAAAAAAAAATCATATTAATAATAAAATAATAAATAAAAACTATGATAATATAAATAACAAATAAAATACATAAATAAATGCATAGGTATAGTTAAATAATAAACAAACAGGTAAATAGTAAATAATAAATTGACATATAACTAATAATAAATAAAAATCACAGACAAATGATAACAAAACAAAAACAAATAATACAAGATAAATTATAATCATTACAGCATCTTACTTAGGTATTTATCTAAATGATTCTTAAAGCTTTGAACTGAACTACATTGCACTACCTGTGCAGGAAGTTTATTCCATTCATTAACTACACGGTTGGCAAAGTTGTTTCTACCTACTTCCAAATTGAATCTATTTCCGGACAGTTTGAGACCATTGTTTCTTGTCTGATTCTCATTCAATGTAAAAATTTGGTCACTTTTGATGTTGTCAATTCCCTTTAGAATTTTAAAGACCTGTATCAAGTCACCTCTGAGTCTACACTTTTTTAGGGAAAACAGATTCATATGTTCTAGTCGATTTTCGTATGATTTATTTTTGATATTTGGAATCAGTTTTGTGGCTCGCCGTTGTACTCTCTCCAATCTGTCAATGTCTTTAATGAGATTCGGTGACCATACGGAAACAGCATATTCCAAATGTGGACGAACTAACGATTTATATAGCTTGTTAATGAGTGATGGACTTTTGAAATCAAAAGATCGCGCAATCAGTCCTAGAATCTTATTTGCTTTCTCACAGGCTGAAATACACTGCTTGGATGATTTGAGGTCGTTACTGATAATTACGCCGAGATCTTTTTCACTATCCACTTTTGTTAACGAATTTCCAAATAACTTGTAATCGTACTTACTGTTATTTTTACCTATGTGCATTACCTTGCATTTACTTGTGTTAAATTTCATTAGCCACTTTTCAGACCATTGCTGTAATTTATCTAAATCTTCTTGAATATCTAATTGGTTTGAGTGATCATTTGCCACTCCGCACAGTTTTGTATCATCAGCAAATTTGGAAACAGTAGATTTTAGTCCATGGTCTATATCATTTATATATACTATGAATAGAAGTGGCCCAAGAACGGAACCCTGAGGAACTCCACTTCCAACACTTTTCCATCCAGAAGTTTTTCCATTTAAAACAACTCTCTGTTTTCGACCTTTCAACCAATTACTAGTCCAACCTAATAGGCTACCACTTATTCCATGCAAAGCTAATTTAGTAAGTAGTCTTTCGTGTGGGACGGTATCAAAAGCTTTTGCAAAGTCTAGATATATTAAATCTATATTGTTTCTTTTGTCATAATTCGAGATAACTGTGTTGTAGAATTCGAGTAAGTTAGTCACGCAAGAACGTTTCCGTCTGAAACCATGCTGGCTATCATTTATCAAACGGTTACTTTCTAAATGATGTTTGATAGCATCTCTGATGATATTTTCCATTATTTTTCCTTCGATTGAAGTCAAACTTATAGGCCTATAGTTATTTGGTTTCTTTTTGTCACCTTTTTTGAATATGGGAGTAACGTTAGCTAGCTTCCATTCTCTTGGGACATCTCCGGATATGATGGATTTCTTGAAAATAATTTCTAATGGAACAACAATCTCATTTTTCATTTCCTTTAAGATTCTTGGATACCAACTGTCAGGCCCTGGTGTTTTATTAACTTAGTTTGTCTATACACCTTTTAATTTTTTCTTTTGTTATATTTACCGTACCGAGTAAGTTTACCCTAGACTTTTCACAGGTTTCAGTTTGGAGTTCACTTTGAGGTGTTTCGTTTACGAATACCGAGCTAAAATAATTGTTTAAGATATTACACATTCCTTCATTTGAATATTCAAGTTGACCGTCAGCAGATAATAGTGGACCAATGTGATTCCTAACAACCTGTTCTGTAATATTTCTGCGAAATACTAAAAAATAGAGGAGTTATGACTAAATTTCTGACCCCCACTTCCTACACCACCCTCGACCCTTTGCTGTATTATGTTCGTGCACATATATATATATATATATATATATATATATATATATATATATATATATATATATATATATATATATATATATATATATATATATATAAAATAGAAAGCAATTTTCCTGCCATTTAGTGGCCTTTTTCAACTGTTCTAAAATATTTCTGCAAAATACTAAAAAATAAAGGAGTTATGACTATTTTTCTGACACACCCCACTTCCCACTACACCTTTGCTGCATATATATTCGACTAAGTTATTTCATCACAATAAAAATGGCACAAATGCGATGTATTTTGTTATTCACTAATAAAGACTAGCTGGAAACTTGTCCTACACATGGGGAAAGCACTTTGCACTCGAATATGTCAAAAACATGAGTAAACTGAGAGAATTGTTGTGAGTAGGCCTAGGTAGAGAAAGCGAATGGTTGCTCCTTGGAAAACTTAAATTTACTTTTATTTGAAGCTATAATCATTTCAAGAATGCCTAAACATTCGAAGAAGAAACGTGCATTTCATGAAAGAGCTAAGAAACTGAATCAAATTATTGAGAAAGATTGTACTGCCTCGGTTATTACTGGAGATGATCATAGCAGTACTGACCGCGTTATCGCCCTCCTCTGCCCCTCCACATCCTGTTTGTCAAATGACGTCACCGCAACCATCAACATCAAGTATGCATGACGTACTGAAACGCTTCGAGTGCTTTTCGTCACAAGAGCGACTGTCATTGATCATAACTTTGGAAGGACATATAATCTTCTTTCTCATTTGGTTGGAGTCAATCCCATCATTACAAAAGCACTTGAGGAACAAGACAAAGACATAGAATGGAAAGGGACACCAAAGACCACAAAGAGGAAGAGAAAACTATCGTTCAGCTCCGATTATCAGCCGGGAGCTTTCTAGTAACCGAACCTGGCGACAATGAGGGAGGTGGTGCCTCCTGAAACCCTCGCCTTCTGAGCGGCTAATACCTCGTAAAAGGGGGGAACAGGTACCAGCTACACTTTATTATAACATGTGAATGACATAGAATGCATGAAGATTGGCGCAGAGAAAAAAATCAAAATGAAAAATATAAAAAATGCAGGGAAATGTATTTTGAACTTCAAAGCTCAATATCTCAGAACTACACTTTTCTCTACATTTTTTCTATCTCCTCCATAACTACTTGGCCGATTGAATGTGGTTTAGATCATTTGAAAGCTGAATAAATTTGCAATTTTTTCGTTGTGGCATTTTTCATTTTTTGTGATAGAAGTCCATATATTGCATTCTATGTAACATTGACATTAAAAAAAAAAATTCTTTCTCCTAAACTAAGAGGAAATTCCAAAAACTGTACAATAACTAGATGTTGCTATAGAGCATTTGTGGTATTTTTTTCAGCATGTTCAGTCAATGGATAAATGAGATAGAACGTTTGTAATTTTTCAAAAAAGTTTTTTTTAATTACTTCATTGTTTTTCAACCAAATGATATGAAAATTGGTGGTGAACATCTCAGTATATGTATATATAACATATTAAAAATTCGTGAAATTCTGATCGTAATTGACAAAGTTCGTTCTCGAGCGCGATGGCCCCCTTAACCCCTTCCATACGGTGCCGCACACGTAGGCGTCATGGGGAGCGAGTGTATTCGCGAGGCTGCCATATCGGCGTCTTGATTATATATATTGTAGTCGCCCCTCCATAATGACATTCTTTCTAATTCTTTTGTAATCGCATTTTCTATGGTTATCAGAATTCACGGGTGAAGAGAGAACGATCAATATAAGCGGTGACTATATCTTATGATGCGAGTATTATTACGACACGTCGTACGGCTGGCATTGGCTGCTGCCACCGAGATCTAAGTCCATGACGCCTACGTGTGCGGCACCGTATGGAAGGGGTTAATGCTAGAAAATTAGCCAGTGCCCCCAAATGAGGTTGATATTATTATTTTGTTGTATTTTTATGTATGGTCCTGTCTGGGGTATTGGCTGCATGTTGTTATGGCAAAGTAGCATGTAGTTGATACTTTAGGCTCTATATGGGGCACCCCTATGGACCAGAGCCACACATAATTTTTTCTGTGATAGAGGAGGACTCTGCTCACAGAGAAATGATGAAACTTTTATTATACTGCTACTGTCCCTCGCTGCCCCCCAACCCCTTGTTGCTGTCCTGTACCATTTCTCTGAATTTCATTTCCTTGTTTCACCTACCCTGTGGTGGGGGGAAAAGAATGGTGCCACAAAGTATTCCCACTTTGATCGTAAGAGGGGAGAAAAATGGGATAGGGGTTGGGACCCGTCATCATTCTCCCTGTAGCCCCACAGGGGACATTCCTAAAAAAAGTAAAGGCATAAGAGGGTCTAGGAGTTTTCCAACCAGCACCCTAAGGTTTGGGTTTTTTAATGTGCGTGGATGTGGTACAGGTGAGATTAAAAGGGAAGAGATAGGTAGTATGTTTGTGAGAAGAAAGATGGATGTGTTGGCTTTGAGTGAAACTAAGTTGAGAGGGAAGGGCGAGTGTGAGTTTGGGAGTGTAGTTGGGAGGTTCTCAGGAGTGAAGAGAGGGCGAGGGAGAGAAGGGGTGGCTATACTAGTAAGTGAAGAGGTAGGTAAATGTGTAGTGGAGTGGAAGGAGGTTTCTTCGAGGATAATGTGGATGAAGGTGAAACTGGGAAAAGAGATGTGGGTTTTTGTAAGTGCATATGGGCCTGGTAGTGAGAAGAGTGTAGAAGAAAGGGAGGCTTTTTGGATAGATTTAAATGAGTGCATAGAGGGATTAGGGAGGAATGTCAATGTAGTTGTATTGGGAGACCTTAATGCTAGGGTAGGAGGTGAACGAATTGATGGAGAGGTTGGGAAATATGGAGTTCCAGGAAAGAATCGTAGTGGAGAGTTGATGGTGATGTGTCTAGAAAGAGAGTTGATGATAGCAAATACAGTGTTTCGGAAGAAAATCAAGCATAAGTATACATGGGAGTGGGTGGTGGATGGAAGGGTGGTAGATAGAGCATTAATGGACTATGAAGTGGTAGATAGGAGTATAATAGGAAGAGTTAAGGATGTACATGTGCTAAGGGGAGAGAGTGGGGCAATATCAAATCATTTTTTGGAGGAAGGTGAGAGTGGAGGATAGATGGAGAAAGAGGAAAAGGAAAAAGTTAGGGAGGTGCTTAGAGTGAACTCTTTAAATGAAAAGGAGAAGGAGTACAAGAAGCTGAGGGAGGAGTGGGAGGGAGTGAAGCATAGAGTAGAGCTAGGAGTGGAGGAGGAATGGGGATGGTTCAAGGAGGGAATCTTAAGGTGTGCAAAGATGGTGTGTGGAACAGGAAGGATGGGAGGAAATAGAAGGAAGGGTAGTGAATGGTGGGATGAGGAAACAAAGAAGGTTGTAGAAGAGAAGAAGCGAGCTTTCACAGATTGGTTACAAAATAGGATGAGGGAGTCATATGAGAGGTACAAAGAAAAGAGAAGAGAAGTAAAGCACAAGGTAAAGGAGGCAAAGAGGAAAGCAGATGTGAAATGGGGTAAGAGTATGACAAAGAATTTTGAAAATAATAAAAAGATGTTTTGGAAAGAAATTAAGAGAGGAAGAGCAGGCAAATCAAGTAGTGAAGAAGAGGTAAAAGGTGCAGATGGAAGAGAAGGCAGTAAGGGGAAGATGGGCAGAGTATTTTAGGGAGTTGCTAAATGTGGAGGATAGGGAGGGAAAGATAGCTGCAGTGGGAAGTGCTAAGAAAACGACCGTGATGAGTGAGGATGGAGGAGAAATATGGAAGGATGAAGTGAAGACAGTTGTTAAGATGATGAGAGCAGGTAAGACACCTGGTGTGGATGGATGCCATGCAGAATGTCTAAAAAATGGAGGTACAGTGATGGTGGACTGGCTGGTGAGGTTTTAATGTTTGCTGGAGAGAGGGTAGAGTGTCAGAGGACTGGAGGAGTGCCTTTATAGTTTCACTTTACAAGGGAAAAGGGACAAGTGTGAGTGTAGTAGTTTCAGAGGGATTAGCTTTTTAAGTGTAGTTGGGAAGGCCTATGGGAGGATCTTGATCGAGAGGATTAGGAGAGGAACAGAGGGAGTAATTGGTGAGGAAAAGTGTGGATTTAGGACAGGTAGAGGTTGTGTAGATTAGATTTTTGTGGTAAGACAGATATGTGAGAAAGCTATAGGAAAAGATAAGGATGTTTTTTGGGCTTTTATGGATCTGGAAAAGGCTTATGACAGAGTAGACAGTAAGGCACTGTGGGAGCTTTTGCAGATGTACGGGATAGGAGGAAAGCTTCTAGGAGTTGTGAAGAGTTTTATGAGAGTAGTAGAGCATGTGTCGGGATTAGAAATGGAAAGTGAGTGGTTCGAGGTAAAGGTGGGACTTCGTCAGGTATGTGTTATGTCGCCCTGGCTGTTCAACTTTACATGGATGGGGTGGTGCGAGAGGTAAATGCAAGGGTGGTGGGTCAGAGATTGGAGGTGTTTAAAGAAAATGGAGAAAAGTGGAGATGAGCCAGCTGTTGTTCGCAGATGACACTGCGCTTGTAGCAGAATCAGAGGAGGGATTGAGGAAGTTGGTGACAGAGTTTGGGAGTGTGTGTGAAAGAAGAAAGTTGAAGATAAATGTGGGTAAAAGTAAGGTGATGAGATGTACAAGGGGTGAAAGTGGCAGCAGACTGGAAGTGAGCATTAAGGGAGAGCGACTGGAGGAAGTGGATAGTTTTAGATACTTGGGTGCAAATGTGGCAGGAAAGGGAAGAGTGGAGGTGGAGGTAGAATGTAGATTGAGAGAAGCGAGTAAATGCCTCGGTAGATTAAAAAGTGTTAAGAGGGAATGGATGCTAAGAGGAGATTGTATGAAGGAGTGATTGTGCCAACAGCACTGTATGGGGCAGAAACATGGAACATGAGAGGAAGAGAGAAGGAGTTTGAATGTGTTTGAGATGAGGTGTCTGAGAAGTATGATGGTGGTTACCAGGCTGGATAGCAGAGAAAAAATACTTTTTTTTTTTTCCAGAGCCATTTTTCATTTTTTTCTAAATTTCACCAGAGCCATTTTTTTAATTACCAGAGCCATTTTTGATACTTCCAGAGCCATGTTTTTGCAGGTTCGATTTCCTTCAAACTATTGGAAGGCTAACTCATTACTCATGTGCATGAAAGATTTATATTTCTTTAAACAAATCAGCCTTTAATTTTGGGGGGAGGGGGATGGGTGAAACTGATTGGCAGACACAGCGCCTCTGTTTCCACTGGCAGTGGTTGGGGTGTGGAAATGCACGACAAGCCTTGCAATACACCGTTAGAGTACCATCACTGCCCCAATCCACTTCAAGCCAATCTAGGTTCCACGAGCGTATAGTAGATTCATGCTTTACTGGTTTTCGTTTTCCTTGGCCCTTGCCCGTAGAGTTTGAATTAGGCTTTGCTGGTCCAGAAGCGGTTCCTGCCGTCAAAACACACTCCCTCGATTCTGAAAAGACTGAATCTGAGGGCAAACCATCTTCACTCATCTTCGCTCGCTTCACTAGAAATCACTCCATGATGTACAATCATCGAAAGTTTGGCATGGACGTGACGTACAAACGTAGACCTAGCTAACGAACCATTTTTTATTTTTGTATTTTTTATTCTCCCTCCAAAGATCCATATTTATGAACTAAATATATATCAAATGTTCATATTTATACTTAAATTTATTTACTTTCAATTGCTAACCAAACATTTGATTCTATTTTGTTTTCTCATAAATACGCGAACGAGGTTATAAATGGGATTTCCCAGTTTCCCTCCTAGGACTCGAACGAGTTTGCATATGTACAGTGTATGTATGCATGCGGTGATGTGGTATTGGGTATGGTACATTGTACATGTAGTCAGCACGTTGATTGGGCAGCTAGCTGCATGCAACCAATGAACTTCCCTGCATACAGGTACCATGCAATTCGCAACTAGCGACATTAAGTAGCACGATAGTCGTGTAGAGTCTAGTCAACATGTACTAGTATACACGCGCATGCAGCTGATACGAAGCTAGGCTAGGTAAGCCATTGAACTCTAGCAGCTATACCGCATACACATATGTACGTACATCAACAAATTAAAGTTGATTGATGCGATGCGTTTATGATATCGATTGATAATGCAATGATTGATCACGGGTAAGTGTTTGCTCTGATTCTTTCATCAATGGTGATGGGATTCAGGTATTGCTAAATGATGGATAATGCATGAAAAACGTTGAATCTTGCCGCGGGAGCGATTTTTTGTGGGGGATCGCTCTGGCTATTGGATTTGCGAGAGCTATATTGGAGCTTTCCCGAGCGAAATCGCTTGTCGCTCCCGTGTATTTTTTTTGCTGCTGGATAGAGTGAGAAATGAGGAGGTGAGGAGGAGGAGAACAGGGGTGGTAAGGGAGTTGGGAGATAGGGTTGATGAAAGAGCATTGGGATGGTTTGGACACATGGAAAGAATGAGTGAAGAAAGACTAATGAAAGAGGTATAATAAAAGAGGTATGGAAGGCAGATGTGGGGGGAGTGAACATGAGGGGGTGACCTAGGATGAGATGGATGGATGGGGTGAAAGGGGCTTTGGGGAAGAGGGGAATGACTGTTGAGGAAGGATGGGAGAGGACAGAAGACAGGGGTGAATGAAGAATGGTTGTACTGTATATGGATGATGTGATGCATGAGGTGGAATGGGTGGGGGGATGGTGGGTTAGCTATTATGCGTGAGAAAAATTTGACGCAGCCTGAAGGGATTTCTTCCCGTCTTCTCCTTTTCTGCATGAGGGGATGGAGAGGGGGAGGTCACTGATTTAATGAAGTGGCCTTGCTGTGGATGTGCTGTGTCTTGTGACCCAGGGCAGTGGACAAGATGCAGGGATGACCCGTCATACAGCAGGTGTCAAGATAAGAGGGAGGGTGGAGGAGAGTGGAGTGTATTAGGGATGGAATGGTGGCTACCTCCCGTGTAAGGGGGAAAAAGCCTTTGGTATATGTATATACAGTCGAACCTCGAATGCCTGGACCCTCGTATGACCGGTCGAAATGAACAAAGGGCCGACTTTTCAAGCAAAGTTCCCTATTTGTCCGGTAGGTGGCAACGACGGCTGTACACGTGTACTCAAACCTGGCCCAGTCAAGCCGCCACCAGGGCTGCCGTTCCGTAGAATTTTGTACCAAAACGTAGTAAAATAGCGGCATGTGGCAACTGCACAAGGACATGAGGAATTTTTTTCTACATATCAGCGGGCTGTTAAAAACATTCAAAAACTCAAAATTTTGTTTAAAAATCATAGAACTAGTTATCAAATAATAAATGGTACATCAAAATATGACTTTTATTGGTAATTGTGTTACTTATAAAATATTATACCCCCAAAAGATACGTTTTTACCGTGTAGAAAAAATTCTACGCTAAAGTTTCAGCTTTCTTTTAGCGATAATAATAATAATAAAAATTATATCTTACTGAATAAAAAAAACTAGAACCAATATTTTGTCAAAGTTTGACAAGTATATCTTGCTATGTAAGTCGGCACACGCCCGAGTAAAATGTATGCCCCGGTATGGCAACACTCCCATTCTACACGGCAGTGTAGAAAACGCGGCAACCCTGACCGCCACCACTGTCCCGCGTGCATACCTTCCGATATTTACAGTGTACATAATAAAAAATAGAGTATAGTACACTGTATATACAGTATATTTACATGCCTGTATTACAGTTATTATTACAGAATTATTAGTATTATAGCATTATTATTACAGTACTGTTATTACAGTGTTAGAGTATTATTCTTATGTGTTTGTATGCCATATCATACATTACCTATACGTATACCGCTATGAAAATCTACGGGTACTAGGGCGATATTTTCGATGACCGGACCACCCTTCCCCCCAATTAGTCCGGGCTTTCGAGGTTCAACTGTATTATTTTTAATGATGAAAACAAAGATACTAATCATGTGATACTAATTTTGTGTTTATGTGCAAAATAAAAGGAATGGAGCTACATTTGATTGTGGGAGAAATATTGAACACTATCAAGATAACAAATTTAATCAAAAAGAGATTATTTCTTTGATGAAACTATATTTCAAAGTTGTCAGTGAAAGTATATCTGTGTTGAAAGTAGTTTGTTGTTGCATAATATATTAAACATTATTTTATTTCAACTTAGATAACAAAATGTCATCACATGTGAACATAACTACCTGTGGTTGGAAGTGAAGGTATACTTAGATATACTGTAGTTGATATTCTCAGACTTGCACATCTCTTCTTGTGGAGGTCAAGTTCCCTAAGAAACTTTGGATAGTTTACCTGATAACAAGTGTCATGCATTATAGAAGAAAGTTGTTAAAAGATCTGCATAATGACCTTCTGTATATTCTTCATGATGGTGAGTAACACCTTGTGATGATGTAGATTTAATATTTTTTCATACTTGGAGCATGTGATTCATTCATGGGTTGATTGTCAGTTTGTTTAGTAGTTCAGAGACAAACCTGTATCAAAAAGACAATCAAAGAACCAGAAAAAATATAAAGGATTTCTTTGAGAGTTGGAAGTAACTCAAAAGATAGAGGCTAGAGGAAATGGATAGTTTTAGGCAATTGTGGTTGTATGTGGTAGTAAAGGGAGGAGTGTAGGTGGAGGTAAATTGTAGATTAAGAGAAGCAAGTAAATAGCTTGGGGCATTAAAAAGGGTAATGAGAAACAGGGATCTGTTAATGAATGCAAAGAGAAGATGATATGAAGTGGTGATGTGCGGATGACACTGTATGGGGCTGAGACTTTGAATTTAAGAGAGGCAGAGAGAAGTTTAAATGTGAGATGAAATGTTGGAGAAGTATGGAAGGGGTTACAAGGTTGGGTAGATGAGAAACAAGGTAAGGAGGAGAGTAGGGGTGGAAAAGGAGATGAAAGGGTATTGAAATGGTTTGGACACGTGGGAAAAGATGAGTAAAGAAAGATTATTAAAAAGTGTGTGGAAGGAAGAGGTGTGGATGGAGTGAACTTGAGGATGAGATGGATGGGGTGAAATAGGCTTTGTGCAAGAGGGGAATGTCTTTTAAGCAAGGAAGGGAGAAGGCAGTATATAGGGGTGAATAGAGAATGTCTGTGTATAGATAATACTGTGATGCAAGGAATGGAGGGGGTAGGGGATGGGGGGAGTTGGGAGGGGTTATGTGTGAATGATATTTTGATGCAGCCCAAAAGGATTTTCTTCCATCTATTTTTCACATGAGGGGACAGAGAGGTGGAGTCACTGATTAAGTGAAGTGGCCTTTCTGTGGATGAGTTGTGTCTTGCTGCATTGCATCTAAACCAGGGTGGTGGGTGGGAGACAAGGATGACCCTATCTTCTCCTATGAGGAGCTAAGATGAGAGAAAGGAAAGGGGGTGGTGGAAGGGAGTGGACTGGGTACATGCATTTTGACTTTGCTGCCTCCCTTATAAGGGGGGATGAAATCTCCACAGCTTCTTGCTGTGAAACAGAATGCAATTCCATAAGCTCTTTGGTGGTCAGCTCCTGTCTATGCTCTTCCACAAGCTTGTCGATGTCATTGTTATTCACCTCCAGCCCCATGGTCTTGGCCAAAGACACAATCTCATCAACTACAGGCTCCACAGGCACTGGCTCAAACCCCTCAAAGTCGCATTTGACAACACTGTCAGGCAAAAGCTTCTTCCAAGCCGAAATAAGGGTTCTCTTGGTGATCCCTTCCCATGCCTTGTTGATCATCTTGAGGCAGGCAATGATGTGGAAGTGGTCTTTCCAAAACTGAGAGTGAGATTGGTCCCCTCAATCACCTCAAGACAATGCTTGAAGAGCGCTTTAGTGTAGAGCTTAAATTTTGAGACGACCTGCTGGTTCATGGGCTGGAGTAAAGGAGTGGTGTTGGGAGGCAGGAACTGGATCTTCAAGGAGGTCATCTTCTTGACCTGGAGGATGAGCAGGAGCGTTGTCCATAATAAGCAAGACATGAAGTGGCAGATTCATCTCAAGCAAATATTTGTTTACAGAAGGACCAAACACCTTATTAATCCAATCAGTAAATTGGTCATGTGTTACCCAAGCCTTGCTGTTGGATCACCACATTATGTTTAGCCTGCTCTTCTGGACTTTACACCTCTTGAAAGCGTGTGGGTTTTCTGAATGGTAAATGAGTACCAGTTTCACTTTCAAATAGCTGCATGCATTGTCATAAAACAGCAGCATGAAATGGTCTTTCATTGCCTTGTGGCTGGGCAATGCCTTCTCCTCTGCTGTTATATAGGTTTGCTTCGGCATCTTCCAGAGAAGATTCTTCTCATTGCAATTAAAAACCTGCTGCGGCAGGTAACCCTTATAATCCATGAGCTTCCTAACGTCACTGATTAAGTTTTCTGCTGCCTTTGTGTCAGAGCTTGCTGTTTCGCTGTGCCTCACAATGCTGTGGATGCCATTTCTTCTTTTAAACTTCTCAAAAATACCCATGGCTTGCCTTGAATGCTTCTTTGTCCGTTGCTGCCCCTGACATTTTCTTAATGAAGTTGGCGAAAATTACTATTCCCATCTCACAAACGATGGTCTTGTTAATAATATCGCCTTGCATTTCTTATTGATTCATAAGAGAAGCAACCTTTCAGCATCATCAAGAATATGTTGCCATTGCATAGATATTCGTGGCACTCCCTTTGAATCATGTATCTCCTTAATCTTGTCCTTGTTCTTGAGGATAGTGCAAATTGTTGATGTAGTCCAATTTTATGTGTGAACTATGTCAGCCACGCTCATACCTCGTTCTCGCTTCTTAGTGATTTTGTTTCACTTCTATGTTGATTTGTCTTTTATCCCTATCTTCTTGTGTTTTTTCTCTGGGGACATTCTTGCAAGGGCTATTAAACCTTGCACTGAAAAAAAAAGTACAAATTATGCATCTGAACACAAGTTTGGAAAATGTACAATTACAAGCGATACTAAGATGTTGGCAGAACGAGTGCTAAACACAGACTGATAGCCAAGCTTCCCGAAACATGAACAGAATGTTCACTCCCTACATGTGTGATACATGTCCAGCTCCCATCACTGGCTTCGTACTGAATGTATATAACAAACTTATGTATGGCACATTATTTCATCACAAATCAATCACCACATTAACATTTTTGTTTCCAGTCGTGTTTCATGATTCACATAGCTACCACAATGCAATTATTACAATATGGTTGAAAAATATCTAGAATTGCACCTGCAGAAATTTTTATTACAAAAACGTTTTCTACTGTTTTGGACAATCCTAAGAAATTTTTCTTCTATGATATTTTCATTGAAAATGACATGTTTTTGAGTTATGGACCCAACCTACAATTATTGTGGATGATGCTACAACAGTTTAGTTCTATGAAATTTCTGTTAGAAATGCCTCGTTTTTGAGGTATGCTACTCCCTCCCCCTTCACAATTTTGGGAGTGAGAGCCAGGGAGCTGGGAATCAGGGTCTTTGGGTAGGGAAGTAAAAGATGAATGGGTAATTCTAATTAAACCAACCTAACCTAGCCTACCCAATCCCATACATGCATAACCTAGCATTATAGCCACTGTGTTCAAACTAAATGTGGGAGTTGCGGCTCCACAGCATAAATGTTGGTTAGTAGAGTCTCATGACACTCATGGCTACATATGATTGGCTAGAAAAAAAAAAGCAAAACTCAAAAAGCATGCCATTTACTACAGAAATGCCATAGAAGAAAAGCGTGTTAGAATAGTTCAATAGATAATCATGGTTTTATAATTGAATTTGCTGAGTTACATGAAAACTACAATATTTACCAGAATATAAAAAAATCAAGACTCCAAGGTTGAAGTAAAAAATCCAAGGTCTAGTAGAAAATTTCAAGCAGTGGCAATACTGGTTGAGAAGCAGACTGGAATAAGCTAGCCACAAGTTGCAAGGAGATGTTCCTCATGACTCATGGCTAGCTAGGTAGAAAGGAGCCTTTGTGTCAGGCGTATGTATCACAAAGTGGTGCTCATTAAGCAAGTAATTTTTTTCTTCAGTGTGTGAGGTTTGACTGTATGTGTGAATGATATTCTAATGCAGCCTGAAGGGAATTCTCCCCATCTTCTTTTTTTCTGCATAAGGGAACAGAGAGGGGGTCACTGATTAAATGAAGCTGCCTTGCTGTGGATGTCCTGTGTCTTTCTGCATTGCTTCTGACCCAGGGCAGTGGGTGAGATGCAGGGATGATTGGTCATCCAGAAGGAGCCAAGAAAAGAGGGAGGGAGGGGTGGTTAATGGGAATGGAGTATGTGGGGATGAAATGGGTGGGAGTGGTTTTATACCTTTGATTTTGGCTACCTCCCTTGGGGAAAAAGTCCAGTATATGTATTTATTTTATAATTATGTATTTTTATTTTTATTATGTATTATAAATTATTATTATTTATCATTATCTAAATGTAGTGGTGTTGGGATATCTCAGTGCAAGAGTAGATGAACCGATAGATGGAGTGGTTGGGAAGTGTGGAGTGCCAGGAAAAAATTGGTGTTGGGATATCTCAGTGCAAGAGTAGATGAACCGATAGATGGAGTGGTTGGGAAGTGTGGAGTGCCAGGAAAAAATTGTAGTGGAGAGTTGATTGTGGAGATGTGTTTAGAAAGTTGATGATAGTTAACACAGTGTTTAGGAAGAAAGTCAAGTACACATGGGAGAGGATGGTGGATGGAAGGGTGGTTGATAGGGCATTAATGGACTATGTAGTGATATCCAGGGAGAGTAGGAAGAGTTTTGGATGTAGATGTTCAAAGGGGAGAGAGTGGAGGAATATCAGATAATTTTTTGGCAGAAGGTAAGTTGAGAGTGGAGGATCGATGGAGAAAGAGAAAAAGAACAAGGTAGAAAGGTGCTTAGGGTAAACTGGTTTAAAGGAGGAGTAGAAGAAAAAGCTGAGAGAAGAGTGGGAGGAAGTGAAGGATAGAGGGTAGGAGTGGAGGAGGAATGTGGGTGTTTCAAGGAGGATGGGAGGAAATGGAAGGGTAGTGAGTGGTAGGATAATGAAGCAAAGAAGGTTGTAGAAGAGAAGAAATGAACATTCACAGACTTGTTGCAAAATAAGATTAGAGAAATATAAGAGGTACAAAAAAAGAAGAGAAGTAAAACATAAGATAAAGGAGAGCAGATGTAAAATGGGGGAAGAGTATGGCAAAAAAAAATTGAAAGTAATAAAAAGATGTTTTGGAAGGAAATTAAGAGAGGAAGGGAAGGTGAATCAAGTAGAAGAAAAGGTAAAAGATGCAGATGGAGAGATGATAATGGAAGAGGTGGTGGTTAGCGGAAGATGGGCAGAGTTTTTTAGGGAGTTGCTAAATGTGGAAGAGGGTAGGAAACGGTGGTTGCAATGGGAAGCACTAAGAAAATGACAGTGATGGATGAGGAAAATGGGGGAGAAATAAGAAAAGATGAGGTGAAAGCAGTTATTAAAATAATGAGAACAGGTAAGGCACCTGGATTAGATGGGTGTCATGTGGAGTGTCTGAAAAATGACTGTGATGGTGGATTGGCCTGTGAGATTGTTTAATGTTTGTCTAAAAGAGGGTAGAGTGCCAGAGGACTGGAGGAGTGCCTGTATAATTTAGCTTTACAAGGGAAAAGGGACAAATGTGAGTATTTCAGAAGGATTAGTTTGTTGAGTGTAATTGGGAAGGCTTACAGGAGGGTTTTGATCAAGAGAATTAGAGAAGGAACAGAGGGAGTAATTGGTGATGAACAGACTGGGTTTAGGAAAGATAGGGGGTGTGTGTATCAGATTTTTGTGGTAAGACAGATATGTAAGAATTTTTTTTTTTTTTTTTTAAGTTATGACAAGGTGGAAATGAAGGCTGTCTGGGAGGTTTTGCAGAGGTATGGGATCAGAGGAAAGCTGTTAAAAGCAGTCGAGTTTTTACAGGAGGAATAGAGCCTTTGTTAGAATTTGAAATGGAGATAGTAAAAGCTTTGAGGTAAAGGTGGGATTTCACCAGGGATGTGTTATGTTGCCTTGGCTGTTCAATAATACATGGGTGGGGTGGTGTGGAAGGTAAATGGAAGCATAATGGGTAGGGGTTTGGAGACATTTAAAGAAAATGGAGAAAAGTGGTAGGTAAACCAGTTTTCTGATGACACTGCTTGTGGTAGGATCAGAGGAGGGATTAAGGAAGTTGGTGGTGGAATTTGAGAAGGTTTGTGAGAGGAGAAAGCTGAAGATAAATGTGGGTAAAAGTAAGGTGATGAGATGTACAAGGAGGAAGATGGCAGCAATTTGGAAGTAGGTAATAAGGGAGAGAGGCTGGAGGAAGTGGATATTTTTAGGTACTTGGGGTTGCATGTGGAAGGAAAGGGGGGGAATGAAGGTGGAGGTAGATTGTAAATTGAGAGAAGCAAGTAAATGCCTTGGGGGATTAAAAAGTGTAATGAGAATAGACATTTGGGAATGAATGCTAAGTGGAGATTGTATGAAGGTGTGATTATGCCGACAGCACCGTATAAAGCAAAAACATGGAACATAAAGAGAGAGGAAGAGTTTAAATGTGTTTGAAATGAAATATCTCAGAAGTATGGTGGGTTACAAGGTTGGGTAGAGTGAAAAATGAGATAGGGCAGAGAACGGGGGTGGAAAAGGAAATGGGAGATAGGGTTGATGTAAGAGTATTGGGGTAGTATAGTTTGGACATGTGGAAAGAATGAGTGTAGGGAGAGTAGTGATAGAAGTGTGGAAGGCAGAGGTGGTTGGAATAAATAGGGAGAGACCAAGGATGAGGTGGATGGATGAGGTGAAAGAGGCTTTTAGGGATGTCTGTTGAGGAGCAAATTAAGAAAACGATAGGGGTGAGTGGAGAATGGCTGTATATGGATGATACTGTGATGCATGGAAGGGAGTGGGTGAGGGATAGGGGGTTAGGGAGTGGTTATGTGAGAATGATATTTTGATGCAGCCTGAAGGGATTTCTCCCAGTCTTCAATGTTTCTTCATGAGGGGACGGAGAGGGATTGTTACTGATTAACTGAAATGGCCTTGCTGTGGATGTGGTTTCTCTTGCTGCATTGCTTCTGACCCAGGACAATGGACAAGATGCAGGGATAACCTGTCATCCATGGGGAGCCAAGATGAGAGAGAGGGAGGGAGGAAGGGGTGGTGAATGGGAGTGGAATGGGTGGGAGTAGAATTATGCCTTTTGACTTTGGCTACCTCCCTTGTAAGTGGGGAAAAGCCCTTAGTATATATATGTTTATTTATTTGTATATTATTTTATTAAATATATATATGTTTTTTCACATCTGACCTAGTTATGGACCAAAAGGTCTTCTGTTGGCATATACTTCCTTTGTATTCTTTTGTATGATATGTAAATATTAGTGATATTGTAAATTGTTTTCTCTATTTCCATTTGTATTGAGAGGAGTTCTGTTGTCTGTAAATCATAGGTTTCCTTTGGAAAGGGCATGTTATGTACATACTTATACCAAAAAAACAAAGACATAAATTCCACTCTCATTCCTTCCCCACATACTCCATTCCCACTCACACCCCTCCCTCCCTCTTATCTTGGCTCCTCTTCGATGAGGGGTCATCCCTGCATCTCGCCCACTGCCCTGGGTCAGAAGCAATGTAGCAAGACACAGCACGTCCACAGCAAGGCCGCTTCATTTAATTGGTGCCACCCCCCCCTTCTGTCCCCTCATGCAGAAAAAGAGATGGGGAGAATTCCCTTTGGGTTGTGTCAAAATATCATTCACACATTTCCCTCACCCCCCATCCTTTCCATGCATCACAGCATCACCCATACACAACCATTCTCCACTCACCCTATCTTCTGTCTTCTCCCTTCCTTCCTCAACAGACATACCCCTCTTTCCCAATACCTTTTTTCCCCATCCATCCATCTCATCCTTGGTCGATCCCTCATGCTCACTCCTTCCACCTCTGCCTTCCACACCTCTTTTACTAATCTTTCTTCACTCATTCTTTCCATGTGTCCAAACCATCCCAATATTCTTTCATCCACCCTACCTACCAACTGTCTTTCCACCCCCACTCTCCTCCTCACCTCCAGCTTAGTAACCCCTATCATACTTCTCAGGCACCTCATCTCGACACATTCAAACTCCTCTCTTCCTCTTATGTTTCATGTTTCTGCCCCATACAGTGCTGTCAGCACAATCACTCCTTCATACAATCTCCTCTTAGCATCCATTCCTAAATATGTATTTCTCATTACAATTTTTAATCCCCAAGGTATTTACTTTCTTTTCTCAATCTACATTCGACTTCTACTCCCTTTCCTGCCAAATTAGCGCCTTAATAATCACTTCCAATTTGCTGCCACTTTCTCCCCTTGTACATTTCATCACCTTACTTTTACCCACTTTTATCTTCAACTTTTGCACACCTCAAACTCTGTCACTAACTTCCTTAATCCCTCTTTTGAACCTGCCACAAGCGTAGTGTGGTCAGCAAGCAACAGCTAGCTTATCTCCCATTTTTCTCCATTTTCTTTAAACCTCTTCAATTCCTGGCCCATTACCCCTGCATTTACCTCTTGCACCACCCCATCATGTATAGATTGAACAGCCAAGGTGACATAACACATCCTTGGCGAAGTCCCACCCTTATCTCTAACCACTCACTCTCTACATTTCTAATTCTAACACAGGCTCTCCTACTCTCATAAAAACTCTTGACTGCTCTTAACAGCTTTTCTCCTATCCCTTATCTCTGCAATACCTCCCAATGTGCCTTCCTGTCTACCCTGTCATAAAACTTTTCGAAATCCATGAAGGGCCAAAAAAACATCCTTACCTTTACTTAAAGCTTTCTCATATATATGTCATACCACAAAAATCTGATCCACACAACTCCTGCCTGTCCTAAACTCGCTCTGTTCCTCACCAATTACTCCCTCTGTTCCTTTCCTAATTCTCTCAATCTAAACCCTTCCATAAGGTTCTCAACTATGCTCAACAAACTGATTCCTCTGAAATTACTACACTCACACTTGTCTCTCTTCCCATGTAAAGTGGAACTATACAGGCACTCCTCCAGTCCCGTCACTCTACCCTCTTTTAAGCAAACATTAAACAAACTCGCCAGCCAATCCACCATCACTGTACCTCCCTTTTTTAGACACTTCACATGACACCCATCCAACCCAGGTGCCTTTCCTTCTCTCATCAGTTTAATAACTGCCTTCACTTCATATTTCCTTATTTCTCCTTCATTTTCCTCACTCATCACTGTCATTTCCTTAGTGCTTCCCACTGCAACTAATTTTCCCTCACAATCCTCCTTCACATTTAGCAACTCCCTAAAATATTCTGCCCATCTTCCTCTTATTGCCGTCTCTTCCATTATCATCTCTCCATCTGCACCTTTTACCTTTTCTTCTCTACTTGATTTGCCTCCTTCCTCTCTTAATTTCCTTCCAAAACATGTTTTTATTACTTTCAAAATTTTGTCATATTCCTACTCCATTTCACACCTCTCCTCTTTGCCTCCTTTATCTTATGCTTTACTTCTCTTTTTCTTTGTACCTCTTATATGATTCTTTCATCCTATTTTGTAACCAATCTGTGAAGTCTCGCTTCTTCTGTTCTACAACCTTCTTTGCTTCATCATCCCACCACTCTCTACCATTTCTATTTCCTCCCATCCTCTTTGTTCCACACGCCAACTTTGCACATCTTGTGACTCCCTCCTTGAACCATACCCATTCTTCCTCCACTACCTTGTTCCAATGTAACTTCAACAAAAACATGTTTGATATGTACACATTTGACTTGTAGGGGTATGAGGTGAACTTTGTATTGTTCCACACGCCAACTTTGCACATCTTGTGACTCCCTCCTTGAACCATACCCATTCTTCCTCCACTACCTTGTTCCAATGTAACTTCAACAAAAACATGTTTGATATGTACACATTTGACTTGTAGGGGTATGAGGTGAACTTTGTATTGTTCCACACGCCAACTTTGCACATCTTGTGACTCCCTCCTTGAACCATACCCATTCTTCCTCCACTACCTTGTTCCAATGTAACTTCAACAAAAACATGTTTGATATGTACACATTTGACTTGTAGGGGTATGAGGTGAACTTTTTATTGTAATTTTATTTCCATTCCAGTTTTACTTTTTTCAGTTGTACAAAAATTAACACTGCCTACTTTATTTAGGCACAGCCAAGAGGAGGAAAATTGGACCTCCTCAACCCAAGAATCCCATCAGCACACTCAATGAGTTACGACCTGGACTGGAGTATAATATTTTGTCACAGGAAGGCCCATCACATGCTCCAGTATTTACTGTTGCTGTTGATGTAAGTAAAATTTTTAATTTTTATTTGGACACTAATGTATATATATATAATATGCTGGATGTAATGGCATGGTATGTTGTGCCATGAGTGTTGTTATTTTTAACTATGCAGCAGTTAGGTAAAAACACACACACACACCAATATATAAAGGAGGATACAAGGAAGAACCAACAAATTACAGACTGGTCTCCCTTACAAGCAGTGTAGCCAAAATTTGTGAAAAAATTATCAATAGATGGATAAAACACATGGAAGAAAACGATGTAATAAACTCGAGACAATTTGGGTTCAAACAGGGAAGATCATGTGCTACAAATTTAATCTGTTTCTACTCAAGACTAATAGATATAATACAAGAAAGGGATGGATGGGCTGATTGTGCTTTTCTAGTCTTAAAAAAAAAAACTGACAAAGTACCACACAAAAAATTATTTTAATAATTGGAAAACATAGGAGGTAGGTAACCTACTAAACTGGATGGAGGATTTGCTGCATGGTAGAAAAATGAGAATAGTGCTCAAAGAAAAGTTTTCAGTTCGGGAGGAGGTGATTAGTGGATTTCCACAGGGATCATTATTGGCTCCAATATTGTTCACTGTTTATGTGAATGACATGGATGAAGATGTGGAAGCTACATGAGTTTCTTTGCAGATGATGCTAAATTGTTGAGGAAAATGAAAACCGAAATGGATTGTGAATCACTTCAGAGACCTAAACAAGGTTTGGAAATGGAATCAGAAGTGGGAAGTAGACTTCAGCGTTAAGAAATGTACCATAATAGAGTTCAGAAAAAAAAAGAATATCTGGACAATATACAATTGGAGCAAAGGAAGTGAAGAAAGTGGGATCTGAAAAAGACCTGGGAGTAATTATCTCAAATGACTTGTCCCCTGATAAACAAATAAACAAAATTGTTGGAGAATCCTATAACTTGCTAAGATCAATAAAGGTGGCTTTTACCTATTTAGATAAAGAAATGGTTACAAAAGTATTAGTCACACTAATAAGGCCTAGACTGGAGTATGCTGTGACATTATGGTCATCCAGTACCAAAAAGAATATAAAGGAAATTGAAAGAATCCAGAGAGCAACCACAAAAATGGCCCCAGCACTTTCAAACCTATCATATAAGGAGAGACTGGCTAAATTGAAATTACTGACTTTGGAACAAAGAAGAGAAAGAGGCACCTACTGACCATCTACAGAATCATGAAAGGCATGGAAGTCCTTGATAGAGAGGGCTTACTAAATTGGGCCAAGAGAAATACAAGAGGACATAAAAAAAAAAAAAAAAAAAAAAAAAAAAGTCCACACAGAGTAGTAGACATCTGGAACAAACTGGACAAAATAGTATGTGCAAAAACCACACACAAATTTAAGAGCAAACTAGACACTGCAAGACACAAAGACGGGACACCACAAGCATAGCTCCCCTTCTTGTAAGATACAACTAGGTAGATACACACATGGATGAAGAGATGGTTAAGAAAATAATTACTACATTGATAAGACCGAAACTAGAATATGCTATATCAATGTGGGCACCAAGCACAAAGAAATTAGAAAGAATCAAAAGAGTGGCGACAAAGATGGCACCCACACTATCAAATTTGACATATGAACAAAGATTGGAGAAATTACAGCTGTCAACATTGCAGAAGGGAAAGAGGCAACCTGTTGACCATCTTCAGAATTATGAAAGGGATGGAAGTTCTCAATAGAGATGACCTATTAAAATGGGACAAGAGAGAAACAAGAGGACATAATAAAAAGTTAAAGAATAACAATTACAGAAAAAGAACAGTTTCCCGCACAGAGTGATCGATGTCTGGAACAAACTAAATTGTGAAACAGTGAATGCCAGAACTATACACGAGTTCAAGAATAAATTGGATGTGGAGAGATACAAAAGCGGGTCACAACGAGCATAGCTCCCGTCCCGTAAAATACAACTAGGTAAATAACACAGGATGTGAAAAAATACAAGTTTCAATATAGATGCATAAATACTTTGAATAATTTAGAAGGTGATATAGCCCAAGCTCCAACAATACATGAGTTCAAATCTGAATATGATAAATGGAAATCAAGGATATAGATTAAGTTGGAACTGTACATGAATTTGAGGCTGGTTATGATAAAAAATTACAGAATTGGAGAACATACTAAACCCAAGACAGTTTGGATTCAGACAGGGAATATCATGTGCCACAAGTCTGATCTCTTTTTGCTCAAGACTATTAGATGTAATATAGGAAAGAGATGGATGCTGATTGTGCTTTCCTAGATCTACAAAAAGCTTTTGATAAAGTGCCACATAAAACATTAGGAAAACTGAAAACCATAGAATTGATATGAGGTAAACTTCTGGAATGGATGGAGGATTTCTTGCATGGAAGAAAAATGAAAGTAGTGCTTAGAGGTTCTGCTTGGGAAGAGGTGATTAGTGGAGTTCCATAGAGCTCGGCATTGGTCCCAGTAATGTTTGCTATTTATGTGAATGACATGGATGAAGGCGTGGACAGTTACATGAGCTTTGCTGATGACACAAAGTTGTTGAGAAAAGTGAGCACTAAAATAGACAAAATTTTCACACTGAATGAGAATCTGACAAGAAATAATGGTCTCAAACTGTCTGGAAATAGATTGAATTTGGAAGTGGGTAGAAACAACTTTGCCAACTGTGTAGTTAATGAATGGAATAAACTTCCTGCAGAGGCAGTGCAATGTAGTTCAGTTCGAAGCTTTAAGATTAATTTAGATAAACACCTAAGCAAGATGCTGTAATGCCTGCCATTTATTTTATATTATTTGTTGTTATATTTTTTATTATATCCTTGATTATCATGTATTATTATTTATCTGTCTATTATTATTTACCTGCTTGTTTATTATTTAACTTTACTTAATTATGTGCTTATTATTGTTTTATTATCACTTTTATATATTTGTTGTATATGGATGATGATGTGATGCATTAGGTGGAATGGGTGGGGGGGATGGGGGCTGAGGTAGTATGTGTGAGCAAAATTTGACACAGCCAGATGGGATTTCTCCCCGTCTTCACCTTTTATGCATGGGGGGGACGGAGAGGGGGGTCGCTGATTTAATGAAGCGGCCTTGCTGTGGGTGTGCTGTGCCTTGCGACACTGCATCTGACCCAGGGCAGTGGACAAGGTGCAGGGATGACCCGTCATCCAGGAGGTGCTAAGATAGGAGGGAGGGTGAAGGGGAGTGGAGTGTATTTAGGGATGGAATGGGTGGGAATGATTTTATGCCTTTTCTTTTTGGCTACCTCCCTTGTAAGGGGGAAAAAGCCTTGGTATATGTATGTATGTATGTATGTATTATTATTATTTTTATTATTATTTTATTTATTTATTTATTTATATATATATATATATTTTCATTAGACCTAGTTATGGACCAGAAGGTCTCCTGTTGGCATGCTCCTCCTTTGTAATCCTTTGTAAAATCCTTTGACTGAGTCACAACAGAGATCTGAACAAAATTTGGGAATGGAGTCAGAAGTGGGAAGCGGACTTACACATGAAGAAATGTAGTATAATGGAATTTGGAAAAAATAAAAACAGGATATCAGAACAATGTAAAATCAGTGAAAAGGATGTAGAGAAAGTGGGATTTGAAAAAGACCTGGGAGTAATCATCACATAGTACATGTCCCCTGATAAACAGATAAACAAAATTGTCAGAGAAACCTACAACTTGCTGAGATCAACAAAAGTGGCATTTACTTGGATGAAGAAATGGTGAAGAAAATACTAGTCACACTGATAAGACCAAAACTGGAGTATGCAGTGATACTATGGTCACCCAGTACCAAAAAGAATGTAAGGAAAATTGAAAGAATCCAAAGAGCAACTACAAAGATGGCCCCTACACTTTCAGAGCTGTCATATGAAGAGAGACTGTCAAAACTAGAGTTAACAATCCTGGAACAAATAAGAGAAAGAGGAGACTTATTGACCACCATAGAATAATGAGAGGTACAGAAATCCTTGATAGAGAAGACTTACTAAATTGAGATACAAGAAATATAAGAGGACATGGAAAGAAACTGGAAAAGGACAGTTATAAAAGAGACCTGAAAAAGGACAGCTTACCTCACAGAGTGGTGGATGTATAGAACAAACTGGACAAAAGGATAGTGTGTCCAAAAACCATACACGAATTTAAGAACAATTTAGATACTGCAAGATACAGAGACAGGACACCATGAGCATAGCTCCCCTTCCCATAGGATACAACCAGGTAAATACACATACACACACACACACACTTCAACGAACGGACGGCTTAGAAGACGTTCTGAAGAAAATTGAAGTTTCGTGGATCCCAACGCAAAGAGAAGTGCCTATTGTATTTACAGGGTGGGGGGAAATTGCTCGTGGGGTAGTGGGAAAGTAGGGAAAGAGGAGAAGGGGAGGGATTGCTGAGGGAAATGGAAGGAAATGAGGAAGGAGAGGACTTGGCCCAGGCAGACAGGCGAAAGGTAAACAAACGACCCCCCGACCAGCTGAGCGACGATGAAATGTCTAATAAAAATGTAAAGATTAGAAGTATAGATAAGAGCAATACAGTAGAAAGTGATGAGAATATTTTCCAGGGATTTAAAGAGGGTGGGGGGGACACAAACCCCCCCCAACTGACAAGACTAGAAGAGAAGGTCGATAAGATGATCGAGGACTTGGAGCGTAGGTTCGGTCATGTTAACAACATTATACGGAGAGTTGAAAAATTGGAAGAACTAGAGAAGGCGAACAAAAACTTAACTAAGGAAATTGAAGAATTAAAAAAACAGTTAAAAGAAGTAAAAGATGAGAATAAAGTCTTAAAGGAGAATAATAAGGAGAACAAGGAGGGTTGGAAAAACAAGAAAATAACAAAGTTGCATTCACTGACATAATCAGACAGCAAATGAATGAACAAACTGAAAACTCAGTTATTAAAGTGATGAGACAGAAGGAGAATATAGTAAGAGACTTAGCAGACAAGAAGAAATGTATAATTATATTAGGAATGGAAGAGAAACATAACCCAGATAGAACCACAAGAATCAAAGAGGAAAATGAAAAAGTAAGAAATTTACTAGAATTAGTTCAGGAAGATGAACCAGAAATAATGAAACAAATCGAAGAGAAATTCAGGCTCGAGAAATATAGTACAGACAAGACCAGACCAATTAAGATTAAATTCAGGTCACAAACTACGGCTGAGAATATCTTATCCAAAACAGGGAAACTAGCAACAAGTGAACAATATAAAAAGGTATGGATAAAAAGGGAAATGAATAAAGAGGAAAGAGAGGAAGAAAAACAGAAAAGACTTGAAGCAAAGGAAAAAAACGAGATAAGAACGGAGTCAGAAAAAGAGAGATTCTATTGGAGAGTAGTGAATATGAAACTAAAGAAAGTCGACATACAAGAGAAAAACAAAAGGGAAACAGAGAACACAATGGAAGTGGCAGAAAACTAAGAGTGTCTTACACAAATATAGATGGATTAATAACAGGATTGAATGAGCTGAATGATTATTTGAAAGAAAAAGAACCGGACATAAATGGGAATTGTAGAAACAAAATTAAAAGGTCCACTACCACCCAACAGTGTAGGACATGATGCATATAATTATTGGATTAGAAACAGAGTGAAAAAAGGAAGGGGGTGGAGTTATGTTCCTGACTAAAAAGGATATAAACGTGAAGTGTGTCACATATGGAAAAATACAGTAGAGATGATAATGATGGAAGTAGAAGACAGAGATAAGAAGAGCAGAAAGTTTGTGATAAATTATGTGCCCCCGAAAACAGCCTCATGGGAAGAGAGTGAACATAAAAGTATGTTAGAGGACACAAAGATAACATTAAACAAGATAATGGAAGAGGGAGGAAAAATAGTTATGATGGGCGACTTTAATTGCAAAGAAATCTGCTGGGAAGAAATGACAGTAAAGGGTGGAGACGGCTCATGGGGAAACGCTCTACTTGAGATGGTTACTGACCATACAATGACACAGAGGATACAGGAGAACACTAGGTATAGAAATGAAGAAGAGCCATCGAGACTAGACCTAATAATTACATCTGAACCTAGAATAGTGGACAAAATTGAATATAAAACACCAATAAGTAAAAGTGACCACATATTGATTGAACTGGAACTTAATGAAGAAAAATATATGAAAAGAAATGAACAATATAGAAAAGGAAGAATGATGTATGAAAAAACAAACTTTGATCAAATAAGAGAATTCTTTCAAAAGGAAAACTGGGAAGAAATATACAAAGAAGAAACAACAGTAGAAGAGAAATGGAATATTTTGACAAAAATTTACAAAAAAGGAGTGGAAAAGTATGTCCCAAGACAAAAACAAGAAAAAGAATATGTAAAATGCTGGTACAACAAAAGCTGTAGGGAGTTAAAAGACAAAAGAGACAAAGCCTGGACCAGATGGAAAAAAGACAGAAGACCTGAAAAATGGAAAATATATACCTGTTATAGAAATGAATATGTACAAATGTGCAGAGAGGAAAAGAGAAAATATGAAAAAGATATAGAAAAGTGTAAAGATCAACCAAAACTATTCTACAGATTTGTAAACAATAAACTGAAAAACAAACAAGACTTGGAGAAATTAAGACAAGAGGGAGTTGAATACACTGAGGAAATGGAAATGGCAGAAATTATGAACAAACATTTTAAATCAGTGTTTACAAGGGAGAACATACAACCTGAAGAGAACGAATGGAAAGAGAAAGTCCCCCCTATGGAAGAAATAGAAGTAACAAAGAATGAAATATTAACACACTTGAGTAATCTTGATGTCAGAAAATCGCATGGACCAGATGAAATAGCAAACTGGATACTGAAAGAATGCAGGAATGAACTGGCAGACAAAATACATAGCATACTAAACAGTTCCTTGAAAGAAGGAAAAGTTCCAGAAGATTGGAAAAAAGCAAATATAGTACCTATATATAAAGGAGGAAATAAAGAAGAACCTACCAACTATAGACCAGTCTCTCTAACAAGTACAATAGCAAAAATTTGTGAAAGAATGATCAAAAGTAGATGGGTAAAATATTTAGAAAAAAACAGTGTTAAATCCAAGGCAATTTGGATTCAGACAAGGACGATAATGCGTCACCAATTTAATATGTTTCTATTCAAGGCTAATAGATATAATACAAGAAAGAGATGGATGGGCGGACTGTGCATTTTTAGATCTAAAGAAAGCTTTTGACAAAGTACCACATAAGAAGTTGCTTAAGAAATTAGAAACTGAAGGAGGAATACAGGGCAAACTACTAAATTGGATGGAGGACTTTTTGCAAGAAAGAAAAATGAGAGTAGTGATAAGAGACCAGCACTCAAAATGGGATGAAGTAATAAGCGGTGTTCCGCAGGGAACAGCCCCAATAATGTTTGCTATATATATTAATGATATGGATGAAAGAATTGAAAGCTATATGAGCTTCTTTGCAGATGATGCAAAACTACTGAAAAGAGTGAAAACTGAAGAAGATTGTGAATCACTACAGAGAGATCTAAATAAAG
The DNA here is from genome assembly GCF_046742065.1 of Oratosquilla oratoria. Classification (NCBI taxonomy): domain Eukaryota; kingdom Metazoa; phylum Arthropoda; class Malacostraca; order Stomatopoda; family Squillidae; genus Oratosquilla; species Oratosquilla oratoria. Next base: position 9,446,955 of record NC_134806.1, on the reverse strand, counting down.
TACAGGAATGGAGTAGGAAGTGGGAGATGGAGTTCAATACAAAAAAGTGTAGTATAATGGAATTTGGAAAAAGCAAAAACAGAATAACGAGCATATAAATTGGGAGAAGAAGGAATAAAAAAAAGTAGAAAATGAGAAGGACCTGGGAGTCATTGTTATGAATAATATGTCACCTGAGAAACATATAAATAAGATTTTTGGAGAAACCTATAATTTAATAAGAACAATCAAAGTTGCATTTACATACCTGGATGAAGAAATGGTGAAGAAAATCCTAATCACCCTGATAAGACCAAGATTGGAATATGCAGCAACGATATGGTCACCAAGTACAAAAAAATGTATAAAAAAACTTGAAAGAATACAAAGAGCAATTACAAAATTGGCACCAACACTCAAAACTATCATATGAAGAGAGACTAGAAAAACTTGAACTACAGACACTAGAGCAAAGAAGAGAGAGAGGAGATTTGATAGCTATTTACAGAATCATGAAAGGCATAGAAATTACTGATGGAGAGAATCTGATAAAATGGGATGACAGAAATACAAGAGGACACGGAAAGAAAATTAAAAAAGACAGCTATAGAAGAGATTTGAAAAAGAATGGCTTTCCTCACAGAGTAATAGACAGTTGGAACAAGTTAGATGAGAAAGTGGTGTGTGCAAAAACAATACATGAATTTAAAAAAAGTTTAGATAAAATGAGATATGAAGACGGGACACCACGAGCATAGCTCCCCTTCCCGTAAAATACAACTAGGTAAATACACACACACTTTCAACCGAATGGACGGCGAGAACTGGTGTTCCAAAGAAAAAGGAAAAACTACGTGGATCACAGCATTCAGGAAGTGCCTATTGTATTTATAGCTCGTGAAATAGTGGGGAAGTGATAGGGAGGGAGAAGGTAAGGGACATTGAGGGAAATGGAAGGAAATGAGGAAGGGGATGACTTAGTCCAGGAGTCTAGACGGCTGATAAACAAACGCCGAATGGACGACTTGGATTTAGATGAGGGGACTAACAAAATTGTAAAGATCAGAAACATAGATAAGAGCAGTTCAATGGAAGGTGAGGATAATAATTTCCAAGGATTTAATGAGGGGGCGGCGGATACCAACCTCCCCCGACTGGCAAAACTGGAGGAAAAACTTGAAAAAATGACTCAGCACTGGGAGGTTAGGTTTGGCAAAATGTCAAAAATTGCCGAGAGGTTTGAAAAATTGGAATTACTAGAGAAGGCGAACAAAAACTTAACTGATGAAATAGATGACCTAAAAAGACAGTTAAGAGAAGTAAAAGTGGAGAATGAAGAATTAAAGAATAATAATAAAGAAAACAAAGAGGCCATAGCTAAAGAAGCTAAGAGTTGGAAGACAATCCAAGAAGACAATAAAGTTTCATTCACTGACATAATTAAACAGCAAATGAGAGAACATACTGAAGACTCAGTTATTAAAGTGATGAGACAAAAGGAGAATATAGTAAGAGATTTAGCAGACAAAAAGAAATGTATAATTATATTAGGAATGGAAGAGAAACACAACCCAGATAGAATCACAAGAATCAAGGAGGAAAATGAAAAAGTAAGCCAATTACTAGAATCAGTTCAGGAAGATGAACCAGAAATTATGAAACAAATCGAAGAGAAATTTAGACTCGGAAAGTATAGCACAGATAAGACCAGACCAATTAAGATTAGATTCAGGTCACAAACGACGGCAGAGAATATCTTATCCAAAACAGGGAAACTAGCAACAAGTGAACAATATAAAAAGGTATGGATAAAAAGGGAAATGAATAAAGAGGAAAGAGAGGAAGAAAAACAGAAAAACTTCAAGCTAAGGGAAAAAACGAGAACAGAACGGAGACAGAAAAAGAGAGATTCTATTGGAGAGTAGTAAATATGAAACTAAGGAAATACGACATACAAGAGAAAAACAAAAGGGAAACAGAGAACACAATGGAAGTGGCAGAAAACTAAGAGTGTCTTACACAAATATAGATGGATTAATAACAGGATTGAATGAGCTGAATGATTATTTGAAGGAAAAAGAACCGGACATAATGGGAATTGTAGAAACAAAATTAAAAGGTCCACTACCACCCAACAGTGTAGGACATGATGCATATAATTATTGGATTAGAAACAGAGAGACAAAGCAAGGGGGTGGAGTTATGTTCCTGACTAAGAAGGATATAAACGTGAGGTGTGTCACATATGGAAAGAATGCAGTAGAGATGATTATGATGGAAGTAGAAGACAGAGATAAGAAAAGCAGAAAGTTTGTGATAAATTATGTGCCTCCGAAAACAGCCTCGTGGGAAGAGAGTGAACATAAAAGTATGTTAGAGGACACAAAGATAGCATTAAATAAGATAATGGAAGATGGAGGAAGAATAGTTATGATGGGCGACTTTAATTGCAAAGAAATCTGCTGGGAAGAGATGACAGTAAAGGGTGGAGACGGCTCATGGGGAAACGCTCTACTTGAGATGATTACTGACCATACAATGACACAATGGATACAGGAGAACACTAGGTATAGAAATGAAGAAGAACCATCGAGACTAGACCTAATAATTACATCTGAACCTAGGATAGTGGACAAGATTGAATATAAAACATCAATAAGTAAAAGTGACCACATATTGATTGAACTGGAACTTAATGAAGAAAAATATATGAAAAGAAATGAACAATATAGAAAAGGAAGAATGATGTATGAAAAAACAAACTTTGATCAAATAAGAGAATTCTTTCAAAAAGAAAACTGGGAAGAAATATACAAAGAAGAAACAACAGTGGAAGAGAAATGGAATGTTTTGATAAAAATTTATAAAAAAGGAGTGGAAAAGTATGTCCCAAGACAAAAGCAAGAAAAAGAATATGTGAAATGCTGGTACAACAAAAGCTGTAGGGAGTTAAAAGACAAAAGAGACAAAGCCTGGATCAGATGGAAAAAAGACAGAAGACCTGAAAAATGGAAAATATATACTTGTTATAGATATGAATATGTATAAACGTGCAGAGAGGAAAAGAGAAAATATGAAAAAGATGTCATAGAAAAGTGTAAAGATCAACCAAAACTATTCTACAGATTTGTAAACAATAAACTGAAAAACAAACAAAACTTGGAGAAATTAAGACAAAGGGGAGTTGATACACAGAGGAAATGGAAATGGCAGAAATTATGAACAAACATTTTAATTCAGTGTTTACAAGGGAGAACATACAACCTGAAGAGAACGAATGGAAAGAGAAAGTCCCCCCTATGGAAGAAATAGAAGTAACAAAGAATGAAATATTAACACACTTGAGTAATCTTGATGTCAGAAAATCGCATGGACCAGATGAAATAGCAAACTGGATACTGAAAGAATGCAGGAATGAACTGGCAGACAAAATACATAGCATACTAAACAGTTCCTTGAAAGAAGGAAAAGTTCCAGAAGATTGGAAAAAAGCAAATATAGTACCTATATATAAAGGAGGAAATAAAAAAGAACCTACCAACTATAGACCAGTCTCTCTGACAAGTACAATAGCAAAAATTTGTGAAAGAATGATCAAAAGTAGATGGGTAAAATATTTAGAAAAAAAGTGCTAAATCCTAGGCAATTTGGTTTCAGACAAAGATGATCATGCGTCACCAATTTAATATGTTTCTATTCAAGACTAATAGATATAATACAAGAAAGAGATGGATGGGCTGATTGTGCATTTCTAGACCTAAAAAAAGCTTTTGACAAAGTACCACATAAGAAGTTGCTTAAGAAATTAGAAACTGAAGGAGGAATACAGGGCAAACTGCTAAATTGGATGAAAGACTTTTTGCAAGAAAGAAAAATGAGAGTAGTGATAAGAGACCAACACTCAAAATGGGATGAAGTAATAAGCGGTGTTCCGCAGGGAACAGTTCTAGCCCCAATAATGTTTGCTATATATATTAATGATATGGACGAAGGAATTGAAAGCTATATGAGCTTCTTTGCAGATGATGCAAAACTACTGAAAAGAGTGAAAACTGAAGAAGATTGTGAATCACTACAGAGAGATCTAAATGAAGTATAGGAATGGAGTAGGAAGTGGGAGATGGAGTTCAATACAAAAAAGTGTAGTATAATGGAATTTGGAAAAAGCAAAAACAGAATAACAGGATCATATAAATTGGGAGAAGAAGGAATAAAAAAAGTAGAAAATGAGAAGGACCTGGGAGTCATTGTTATGAATATGTCACCTGAGAAACATATAAATAAGATTTTTGGAGAAACTTATAACTTAATAAGAACAATCAAAGTTGCATTTACATACCTGGATGAAGAAATGGTGAAGAATATTCTAATCACCCTGATAAGACCAAGATTGGAATATGCAGCAGTGATATGGTCACCAAGTACAAAAAAATGTATAAAAAAACTTGAATACAAAGAGCAATTATAAAATTGGTACCAACACTCTCAAAACTATCATATGAAGAGAGACTAGCAAAACTTGAACTACAGACACTAGAGCAAAGAAGAGAGAGAGGAGATTTGATAGCTATTTACAGAATCATGAAAGGCATAGAAATTACTGATGGAGAGAATCTGATAAAATGGGATGACAGAAATACAAGAGGACACGGAAAGAAAATTAAAAAAGACAGCTATAGAAGAGATTTGAAAAAGAATGGCTTTCCTCACAGAGTAATAGACAGTTGGAACAAGTTAGATGAGAAAGTGGTGTGTGCAAAAACAATACATGAATTTAAAAAAAGTTTAGATAAAATGAGATATGAAGACGGGACACCACGAGCATAGCTCCCCTTCCCGTAAAATACAACTAGGTAAATACACACACACATGAAAACCATAACCACAGTGGTGACTCAGCAAAGTCCACCAACTGGATGTGGTTTTCCCCAATCACTTTGTATTTTGGCAATTTCCCTCCTCATTCACATCAGAATCATTATGTACCAGAATTGAAGTACATCATTCAGGCTAAGTTGTCCTTTCATCCATTCATAATATCCCTCCTTATAGTCCTATCTTAACCTCTTCAATATGAGTCAATATTCTTGCACACATCAGGTTGCCTGATGTACAATGATGCATCACAATACACAAAATATAAAGTTACTACTGTTATACTCATTTTCTTTCATCCTGAATAAATATGTCACAGAAAACATGATCAAACCTGTTCACAGAATGCAGGGGTCACTCAGCTAAAACAAAATGAATTTAATCAGGGAGCTGACACCAACATTCCTGTATACCCCATTTGCAGTTCATGATGAATACATAGGCATCGTCATATTCAAGAGGTTAAGCATGCCTGAGCTGACATGAATTGTGCATCAAAGGCCCCCTCTTCACCCCAACCATTCACCTCATCTTTGGACTTCCTTTTACACTCGCACCATTCACTTCTGCTTTCCACACTCTTAACTACTCTTTCATCACTTTCTTACCAGGTGTCTAACTCACCTTGCCATCCTTTGATACACCTTATTCAAAAACAATTCCGAATTTTTTCTACCTCACGTCATTTCTATAATTTTTTGTAACCCATACTGCACAGTACTTCTTGAGCACTTTGTCTAAAAACACTAAGACCTCTCTGTCCCTTGTATATTTCAAGTCTTCTCCATATGCCTTGGATGCAGTCATTCCTTTACACAGACTCTTTACATTCATTCTTTAGAAATATTTTTTATAAATCCAAGTTTGTGGGCTTTTAGTTACTGAAATATATATCTGTTTTCAAACAGCTGAGTGGGGAGCGTTACCTGGGAACAGGACGGAGTAAGAAGCAGGCAAAGCATTCAGCAGCAGAATCAGCCTTGCGATCATTTATCCAGTTCCGCAATGCTCCTGATGCTGCACAGGCTCTACGTGGATCAAAAACACCACCATCTACTTCTTGTGACTTTACCAGTGATGTGTCGGAAAGCAATTTCAATAATGGTGAAGGGCGGAAGAATGGACTGGTTAGTGAGAGTTGGAATGTGATTTGTTGGTTTTTCAGTTCATTATTGCAAATTTAGTTTAATATCCTTTCCCAAGAAAGATATTCATTATTCCTTGTATTAAATATTTTTTCTTCAATTTTTACAAAATATGACTCTTATGTAGTACATTTAGTATCCTAATCTTTAAAGGATCTTAGATCTTTGGTCTAAGCAGGAACAATGATTAATAAGAATTCTACCATAGCTACTTGTGATGCCCTAAAGCACTTCATTAGCCCAGACTTGAGTCTATTACTCGTGTGACCATGTAAATATACATTACATGCTCCCATCCAGGGTAACATGCTTGTTGTCAGGTTTTTAGTTTTGATTTTTAGCATAGGTGGCTTTAACAGGTTCGTGGTCTATGGAGTGGTTCTATTGCTATTGTTTTTAGACATGTATCTCTACATCTTAAAGCAATTTGCATTTGATATTGTGTTGAGAAAGTATTGAGTTATATTAGTAGATATTCTTTTAGAGTACTTATGACATTTCATTGTCAAATGAGGCTTCTTTGTTGATTTTTATTCATGTATCTTTCGGGTTCAGTTTTTTCACCATGTAGAGATGCATGGATTTGATCATCCTGCCATAGTTCCTTGCTGGTTTGGTACCTTTTCAGTTGTGAATCCCTAAAATACAGACCAAAATGTAGCTCCTTATTGTAGGATCTATGAGTATAATTTTTTTTGTTCACTATTGGTTGCTGTGTTTTATCTATATGGGGGTGGGGGAGGTGGGTTAAACTGTGTGTGGCATCCTTTGATGGGGGGTGTATATTTGATGGTTGCAAAAGTGCTGGGCTCAAGTCTTAAGGGCTGCCATGTGTGGTGGCTAAGTGCCTTAGCTCAGGGAACCAGGATTGTGGCTTCCAGGCATGGCCCCAGCATCCCAGTCCACCTGCTACCCATGCACCTAACAAGGACCATGTTAAAACACGAAGCCGTAGCAAACGTAGCAGTAGTAGCAATAGCAGCAGTCCTACACCACAGCAGCCATCACAGAAAAAGCAAGATGACCAAGATCAGCAAGGAAATCAGCAAGGGAATAATGTACCTCAGTCATCCAAGAATCCTATTATGTTACTTAATGAACTTCGGCAAGGAGTTGAGTACCAAATGATGAAAGAAACCGGAGAACCCCATGCAAAAACCTTCACCTATCAAGTTACTGTTGATACACAGATCTTCGAAGGAACAGGTAAGATTTAATGTATTACTACAAGAATTTGAAGAATAGTTCTGGCATACTTCTGTTCTCCAGTTAGGTATTGGTATGGTATATGCTGGCCTACAAGGTGATAGGAGGAAGTTGAAAGTAAATATGGGTTAAGGCAAGGTGACTAGATGTGCAAGGGGAGAGGGTGACAGAAAATTGGAAGTATTAGAGGAGAAAGGCTAGAGGAAGTGGATAGTTTTAAGTATTTAGAGTTGCATGTAACAGGAAATGGAAAAGTTGGGGTGGAGGTAAACCATAGATTGAGAGAAGCAAATAAATTCCTTAGGAAATTGAAAGGTGGCATGAGAAATAGGCATCTGGGAATGGATACAAAGAAAAGATTATATAAAGAGGTGATTGTACCTACAACACAGTATGGGGTGGAGACTTTGAATTGAAGAGTCAGAAAGAAGTTATGCGTTTGATATGAAGTAGAGAAGTATGGTGGGGATTACAAGGAGGGATAGAGTGAGATATGAATAGATGAGGAGGAGAGGGGAGTAGAAAGGGAGATGGCAGAGAGAGTCAATGAAAAATTATTGGATGGTTTCGGCATATGGAAAGCATGAATGAAGAAGATTAGCAAGAAGACTGGAAAGCAGAGGTGGATGGAGGGGATGACCAAAAATGAGATGGATAGATGGGGTGAAAGGGGCTCTGAATAAGATGGGAATATCTCTTGAACAGAGAAAGAAGGCAGGGGAGAGGTGAGGGTGGAGAATATAAAGGAATTTCTTTCCATCTCCTCTATTTTCTGCATGAAGGAACAAAGAGGAAGAGTTGCCATGTAAATGATGTTGCGCTGATGTGGATGTGCTGTGTCTTGCTGCATTGCTTCTGACAGGCAGTGGGCAGGATATATATCTTTAGATAGGTTTTCTTCTTTGTATTTTCTAATTTTGTAACCAGAATTCTTCCAGACATGAGCTTACCAAATTTGTAGCCATATATTTCTTTTTTTCCTCAAGGACACTTCAGTAAAATATATCTGGAAAAATTTATTATAAAATAGAGCAAATAGAAAGCTTAATTATACGTACATATACCAAAGGCTATTTCCCCCTTACAAGGGAGGTAGCCATAAAACAAAGGCATAAAAACCACTCCCCACCCATTCAAACTCCAACAACTCCACTCCCCTCCACCCTCTTTTCTCCGTCTTATCTTGGCACCTCCTGGATGATGGGTCATCCCTGCATCTTGTCCACTGCCCTGGGTCAGAAGCAGTGTTGCAAGATACAGCGCATCCACAGCAAGGCCGCTTCTTTAAATTGGCGAAAAAAAAAAAAAACCCTCTCCATCCCCTCATGCAGAAAAAGAGAAGACTGAGAGAAATCCCTTTGGGTTGCATCAATTTATTTTCCATACATACTCCCTCACCCCCACCCACTCCCCCTCATGCATCACAGCATGATCCATACACAACCATTTTCCATTCACCCCTATCTTCTGTTCTCTCCCATCCTTCCTCAAAAGACATTCCCCTCTTTCCCAATGCCCCTTTTACCACATCTGTCTTATCCTAGGTTGACCCCTCATGTTCATTCCTTCCACCTCTTCCTTCCACACCTCTTTTACTAATCTTTCTTCACTCTTTCCATGTGTCCAAACCATCCCAATACTCTTTCATCAACCCTATCTCCCAATTCCTTTTCCAACCCTGTTCTCCTCACCTCCTCTTTTTTCAGTCTATCCAGCCTAGTAACCCCTATCATACTTCTCAGGCACCTCATCTCAAAACACATTTAAGCTCCTCCTTTCTTCCTCTCTTATGTTCCATGTTTCTGTCCCATACAGTGCTGTTGGCACAATCACTCCTTCATACAATCTCCTCTTAGTATCCATTCCTAAATGTCTGTTTCACATTACACTTTTTAATCCATCAAGACATTTACTTGCCTCTCTCAGTCTACATTCTCCCTCCACCTCCACTCCTCCCTTTCCCACCATATTTGTACCCAAGTATCTAAAACTATCCACCTCCTCCAGTCTCTCTCCTTTAATACTCACTTCCAGACTACTGCCACTTTCTCCTCTTGTACATATCACCTTACTTTTATTCACATTTATCTTCAACTTCTTTTGCACACCTTCCCAAATTGTGTCACTACCTTCCTAAATACCTCCTCTGATCCTGCTGTAAGCACAGTGTCATCAGCAAACAACTAGCTTATCTCCTACTTTTCTCCATTTTCTTTAACCATCACCAATCCCCAACTCCTACTCTTGCATTTACCTCTCGCACCACCCTATCCATGTATAGATTGATCAGCCAAGGCGACATAACACATCCCTGACGAATTCTCACCTTTACCTCAAACCACCCTCTATTTCTAATCCTAACGGAAGCTCTACTATTCTTAAAAACTCTTAACTGCTTTTATAACCTGTCTCATATATCAGCAATATCTCCTACAGTGCCTTCCTGTCTACCCTGTCATAAGCCTTTTCCAAATCCATAAAATCCCAAAACATATCCTTACCTTTTCCAAAAGCTTTCTCACATATCTTTCTTACCACCAAAATCTGATCTTCGCAACTCCTACCTGTTCCTCTCCTAATCCTCTCAATCAAGACCCTCCCATAAGGCTTCCCAGCCACACCTAACAAGCTGATCTCTCTGAAACTATTACACTAACACTAGTTCCCTTTTCCCTTAAAAAGTGGAACTATACAAGCACTCCTCTAGTCCTCCAGCACTCTACCCTCTCTTAAACAAACGTTAAATGACCTCACCAGCCAGTCCACCATCACTGTACCTCCTTTTTTCAGACATTCTGCATGACATCCATCCAACCCAGGTGCCTTACCTGCTTTCATCATCTTAACCCCTTCCATACGGTGCCGCACACGTAGGCGTCATGGGGAGCGAGTGTATTCGCGAGGCTGCCATATCGGCGTCTTGATTATATTTATTGTAGTCGCCCCTCCATAATGACATTCTTTCTAATTCTTTTGTAATCGCATTTTCTATGGTTATCAAAATTCACGGGTGAAGAGAGAACGATCGATATAAGCGGTGACTATATTTTATGATGCGAGTATTATTACGACATGTCGTACGGCTGGCATTGGTTGCTGCCACCGAGATCTAAGTCCATGACGCCTACGTGTGCGGCACCGTATGGAAGGGGTTAACAACTGCCTTCACTTCATCTTTCCTTATTTCTCCTCCATTTTTCTCACTCCTCATGGTCAAATTCTTAGCACTTTCCATTGCAACTACCTTTCCCTCCCTATCCTTCACATTTAGCAACTCCCTAAAATATTGTTCCCATCTTACTCTTACTGCCTTCTCTTCCATTATTATCACTCCATCTGCATCTTTTACCTTTTCTTCTCTACTTGATTTGCCTCCTCTTCCTCTCTTAATTTCCACTTTTTTTTTTTTTTTTTTTTTTTTATTATTCAAAATTTTCTGTTGTACTCTTACTCCATTTCACATCTGCTCTCCTCTTTTCCTCCTTTATCTTATGCTTTACTTCTTTTTTCTTTGTACCACTCATATGATTCCCTTAACCTATTTTGTAACCAATCTGTGAAAGCTTGCTTCTCTTCTGCAACCTTCTTCATCATCCCACCACCTACTACCCTTCCTTCTATTTCCTCCCATCCTCCTTGTTCTACACACCATCTTTGCACACCTTATGACTCCCTCCTTGAACCACCCCCATTCCTCCTCTCCTAGTTCTAATCTATCCTTCACTTCCTCCCACTCCTCTCTCAGCTTCTTCTTGTACTCCTTTTCTTTCTCATTGAAGCAGTTTACTCTAATTACCCGCTGCTACATTAATAACCTCTGCCAAATCTACAGCAACACTTCTCACCAACTGGACATTAGAACACAAATACATTTTTCATCTCTATATCGGCAACACTCTAATACCACACACACACACCCCAAAAATTCTTGGTGTAACATACGGTACATCCATATCATTTAAACAACATATCACAAATATAAAAAATAAATGCACACCTAGACTCAATGCACTTAAATCAGTCACTGGAACAACATTTGGACAAAACAAAGAAACTAATACTACAATATACAAACAATGCATACGCTCAGTGATGAATTATGCAAGTCCAGCATGGGCACCTAATCTTAGTGAGACACACCTCAGCACCCTTCAGACCATACAAAACAAAGCCTTAAAAACAATTACAGGCTGCACATATACAACACCTACAGAGCATCTACACTATGAAACAAAAGTCCTCAAAGTCAAAGATCACCTTGACATGAGAGGCACACAAACACTTGCTGCAGCCTCAACAAACACAGCACACCTGCTACACTACATAGCAGATCACCCAAATGGAAAAAGGCACAAAAACCACCCCCACCCATTCCATCCCCAATACACTCCACTCCCCTCCACCCTCTACTCTCCCTCTTATCTTGGCACCTCCTGGATGACGGGTCATCCCTGCATCTCTTCCACTGCCCTGGGTCAGAAGCAATGTCACAAGACACAGCAGATCCACAGCAAGGCTGCTTCATTAAATTGGTGACCCCCCTCTCTGCCCCCTCATGCAGAAAAGGTGATCGGGAGAAATCCGTTTGGGCTGCGTCAAATTTTTCTCGCACATACTACCTCACCCCCCATTCCCCCATCCATCATCCATATACAACCATTCTCCATTCACCCCTATCTTCTATCCTCTCCTGTCCTTCCTCAACAGACATTCCCAAAGCCCCTTTCACCCCATCCATCCATCTCATCCTAGGTCGCACCCTCATGTTCACTCCCTCCACATCTGCCTTCCATAACTATATCACATACAAATACTCTCTCTCTTCCTCCAAAACCAAATACCAGCCTCCAGAAACATATAATCACATCACGCACTGCTCCATTAACACACTAAAAGGCAACACATTGCTGCATGCCAGACCCCCTGATATCCATCCCTCTGAATCCTCTCTTCCACAAAAGGACAGAGTCCACCCGGCCACCACCCAGCCCTTCTAAACTACCAAAAGAGACTGGATGACTGCATTGTGGACAAATGCCCAGGATGTAACATTTCACCCCATACTATTCAACATATCATGGAAGACTGCATTATATAGAACCACGCACACAAACAACACAACATACATTCCATAAAGGATTTGTGGGAAAACCCCGTTTTGGTCGTGGCATTCCTTGGGGAGACAGGACTGCTCGGACAGTCTAGGGAACAACAACAACAGATCACCTCCCTACATTTTGTCCTTTTCCTCTTTCTCCATGTGTCCTCCACTCAACTTACCACCCACCAAAAATTATCTGATATTCCCCCACCCTCTCCCCTTAGAACATGTACATCCTTAACTCTTTCTACTATATTCCTGGTTACCACTATATAGTTCATTAATGCTCTACCACCCTACCATCCACCACCTTCTCCCATGTGTACTAATGCTTGACTCACTTCCTAAACACTATATTTGCTATCATCAACTCTCTAGACACATCTTCACCATCAATACTCCTCTACGATTTTTTCTGGAACTCCACACTTCCCAACTGCTCTGTCTATTGGTTTATTTCCTACCCTAGCATTAAGGTTCTCCAGTACCACTACATTGACATTTCTCCTTAATCCCTCTATGCACTCATTTAAATCTATCCAAAAAGCCTCCCTTTCCTTCACGCTCTTCTCACTATCAGGTCCATAAGCGCTTACAAAAACTCACATCTCCCCAATTTCACGTTCATTGACATTAACCTTGAAGAAACCTCCTTCCACTCCACTACATGCTTACCTATCTCTTCACTTACTAGTATAGCCACCCCTTCTCTCCCTCGTCCTCTCTTCACTCCTGAGAACCGCCCAACTTCACTCCCAAACTCACACTTGCCCCTCTCTTTCAACTTAGTTTCACTCAGTGCCAACATATCCATCTTTCTTCTCACAAACATATTGCCTATCTTTTCCCTTTTACTCTCATCTGCACCACATCTACGCACATTAAAAGACCCAAACCTTAGGTAAAGAAAGAAAATGAATATTCAGAGAAATGGTACAGGACAGTAACAATGGGTGAAGGGACAGTATAACGGAAGGACAGATGCAGTATGATAAAGTATCATCATTTCTCTATGAACAGATATTTCCTCTATCACAGACAAAATTATGTGTGGCTCTGGTCTATAGGGGTGCCCCATATTGACCCTAAAGTATCAGCTGCATGTTACTTAGCCACAATAACATGCAGTCAATACCCCAGACAGGTCTTATTTGACTATGTGACAATTTCTTGATTTAAATATGCTATTTTGTAAAATGAAAGGAAGCCCACCATCTTCCAATATCTGTCCCTCTTACTTTTGGAAGGAAATGAAGAGTGATGGGATGGGGAGGCAAGTCAGGTAGAGAAGAAAAGGTACGAGGTTATGGACAGATGTTAATGGAAGTGAAGGCAGTAAGGGGAAGATGGGTAGGATATTTCAGAGTTGTTTAAAGTGGATGAGCTGTTGGAAGGAAATGATAGGGGTGTAGGTAAAGATGAGATACAGAGAGTGATGAAAATGATGAAAGCTACTAGGCCACCTGGATTGGATGGGTGCCTGACAAAGGGAGGAGTGGTTATAGTGGTTTGGTGAGTGAGATTGTTTAATGTGTGTCAAGGGGGAGGGAGAGAGATAGTTTAATGTGTGTCTAAGGGAGGGGAGAATACAGAGGACTGGAGGAGTGCCTGTATAACTGCTTAACAAAGGAAAAGGTGACATATAGTAGTTTTAGAGAGATCAGTTTGTTGAGTGAAGTTGGAAAGGCATATGGAAAAATAAAAAATTGAGAGGATTAGGAGAGGAACAGAGGGAATAATTGGTGAGTAACTGTGTGGATTTAAGAAAGGTAGAGAGTGTGAGGATCAAATTTTTGTAGGAAGGCAGATTTGTTAGAATTTTTTGGCAATAGGAAAGGATGTTTTTTAGGGGCCTTGAATTTGGAGAAGTCTTGCTGTGGATGTGCTGTGTCTTGTGACACTGCTTCTGACTCAGGGCAGTGGACAAGATGAGAGGGAGGGAAGTGGAGTGTATTAGGGATGAAATGGGTGGGAGTGGTTTTTATGCCTTTGTTTTTTGGTTACCTCCCTTATAAGGGGGAAAAGAGCCTATGGTATATATACGTATGTGTGCATTTGGAGAAGGCTTATGACATGGTTGACAGAAAAGCATTGTGGGAGGTATTGCAGATTTATGGGATAAGGGAAAAACTATTAAGGGACCCTAAATCCATTTACTAAGGGGTGTCACTACAGAGTTGTTTATTCTCTATGAAAATTTGACTGAATGGGCCCTATCATCATAAGACATAATATAGAACTATATCCACACTGTTCATTAAATGTGCTCCACTCCCATTCGCCACCCCTCCCTCCCTCTTTTATTGGCTCCTCCTGGATCAGGTCATCCCAGCATCTTGTCCACTGCCCAGGGTCAGAAGCAGAGCAAGACACAGCATCCACAATAAGTCCGCTTCATTAAATCAGTCACCCCCCTCTCTGTATCCTCATGCAGAACAGAGAAGGCAGGTAGAAAATCCCTTTGGGCCGCGTCAAAATATAATTCATATGCCTATCTTCTGTCTTCTCTCTTCCTCTGTAGCCATTCCCCTCTTTTCCAATGCCCCTTTTACCCCATCCATCCATCTTATCCTTATTTGCCCCCCTCATGTTTACTTCTTGCACCTCTTGTCTTCCACACTCCTTTTACTAATCTTTCTTCACTCATTCTTTCCATGTAACAAAACCAACCCAATACTCTTTCGTTAACCCTATCGCCCAACTCCCTTTCCATCTCACTCTCCTTCTCACCCCCTTGTTTCTCACTTTATCCAGCCTAGTAATTCCAACCATATTTCTCAGGCATTTCATCTCAAACACATTTAACCCCTTCCATATGGTGCCGCACACGTAGGCGTTATGAGGAGCAAGTGGATTCGCGACGCTGCCATATCGGCATCTTGATTATATTTATTGTAGTCGCCCCTGTGTTTTTACATTCTCCCAAATGCACCCTGAATCCCATTCTCTGTGGTTTTCAAAATTCGCGGGTGAAAGAGAGAACGATCGATATAAGCGGCGACTATATTTTATGATGCGAATATTATTTCGTTACGTCATACGGCTGGCATTGGCTGCTGCCCGCGAGATTTAAGTCCCGTACTGAAGTGGTTAAACTCTTCCTCTCTTATGTTCCATGTTTCTGCCCCATACAGTGTTGTTGGCACAGTCGCCCCTTCATAGTCCAGAAGTGACACTATATTTTATTTTGTCTGGATGATGGCTTAGTAATTAGAAATTTGGAGTCTTTATCGTTTACAGTATATAGGAAGTCCACCCATACAGGGAGCTACCTACATTTCTTTAGCCATCATCCAGAAAAAATAAAATATAGTGTTGCTTCTGGACTATTTTTACATGCTTTGAGAATATGTAGTTCACAATTTTTAGACATGGAGATAATTTCAGTAAGAAATCAATTAACAAAATTAGGATACCCATTGTGGTTTTTACAAAAAGCCCTTAGTAAGGCCAAAATTAGTTTTTATAAATCTGACTCCCTTTCCACCATGAATTACAAGTGGGATAATTGTTGCATAAAATTACCATATAAAAATCAATGATATGTCTCAATTGTTACCAAAAGACAAAATCAATTTTATCTTCAATTACCCCTATAATTTGTTCAATAAAATTGTCAATGTACATCACAGATCAAAGAGTAATACAGCTCTTGGAGTTTATAAGTTACCTTGTTTGGATTGCAATGATGTATATTGGGGACAAATGGGTAGAGACCTCACCACTAGGATCAAAGAGGAACAAGAACTCTGTTAAATAGGGGCAGGAAAATTCTGCCGTATGTCAGCATGTTGCCAACAAAACCATCAAATAAATTGGGACGATGCTGAAATAATTATAATTTATAAATCTAAGTGCAGTTTTAGAAGAAAAATAATAGAATCCTCTTTAATTAATAATTTTCCTAATTATGATATTACCTATGGCCAGTTGTCACCAGATTGTACAACTTCCATAGCTATAAATAGACTGCTACCCTCTTCATTAACAGTGGACAAAATCCATCAATGTCCATGTAGCGCCGGACACGTGACCTGAGCCCCTGTCCCGACCTGCTTACATTACTACTTTCGTATAAATACATACTCTTCTCCACTCTGTAATCACATCTGCAGAAGAGGATCACAGTTAGTGATTGAAGTATGTAGATCTTTTTACAAGTATGTAGATCTTTTTACTTTCACCTATTCTTCTCCAAAAGTGGGTCATTAGTATTATTTTACATATGTGCCATGACATTACTTTGTTTATGTATATATATACAGTATATATATATATAAGGATCTATCCCCGGGAATGAATACCCAACTCGAGGACTTAAAAATCCTACCAAGTGTGAGAAGATCATTCCCCAGTGAAAATGAGACAAAAAACACAGATGCACGCCACCCTCCAACCTACAGAACGACACGGAGCTCCGGCGACGCCAACCAGACAAAATCCCACACCGACGACCAGACAAAATCCCACACCGACGACTAGACAAAATCCCACAGCCTGTCCCATATATACCCACACGCACCAGCCCAGCCCTTAGATTCGTACCTGCCACTGAGGAAGCACCAAGAGGTGTGAAAATGCGTTTTGGCTTATTTATAGATTATGTATGTTATTCCACAACATGACATACGGAGATTTATTAAGGTTACTGCCTACAGAAGGCAAGATCACTCTAAGAAAGAGAGAAAAATACGACAAGAAGCTCTGTCATAACAAGCTTGCCATTCATTTTAATGAAGTATGCTTGAGGGAAAACCTCCTGCCCATTTACACTATGAATATATATATATATATATATATATATATATATATACACATACATACATACATACATACATATACCAAGGCTTTTTCCCCCTTACAAGGGAGGTAGCCAAAAAGGAAAAGGCATAAAATCATTCCCACCCATTCCATCCCTGAATACACTCCACACCTGTCCACCCTCCCTCTTATCTTAGCACCTCCTGGATGACGGGTCATCCCTGCACCTTGTCCACTGCCCTGGGTCAGAAGCAGTGTCGCAAGACACAGCACATCCACAGCAAGGCCGCTTCATTAAATCAGCGACCCCCCCCTCTCCATCCCCCCATGCATAAAAGGAGAAGACGGGGAGAAATCCCTTCGGGCTGCATCAAATTTTGCTCACACATACTACCTCACCCCCCATCCCCCCGCCCATTCCACCTCATGCATCACAACATCATCCATATACAACCATTCAACCATTCTCCATTCACCCCTGTCTTCTGTCCTCTCCTGTCCTCCCTCAACAGACATTCCCCTCTTCCCCAATGTTTATATATATATATACCGTATTTTTCGGACCATAAGGTGCGGGCAAAATCCTTAAAATCGGCCAAAATCGGGTGGTGCGCCTTATCGTGCGGTGCGCCTTATGTGTGGCTTCAGTGTAAAAAATGCCTCGGATAGTGACGTACTATTTTGACACGTTTCGTAGCTAGCCTGCCGACGGCAACAGTGCAATTTGAATTATCCATTTAGCTGTCATAGTTCTCGAGATATTGCGTTTTGAAGGGAAAATCGGGCCTATTTTGTCCCAGGAAATCGGGCCGAAACGTGCGGTCTGACTAATCGCCGATAGATAGACTTTATTTGGCAATAAATCAATTGTACATGAAGTGCAAATAATGACAACAATGACGGTTTTTACTGACAGGCACAATTTTATATGAGAATTTAGCATATGGTTGCATTATTTGACCTATTTTCTTTGGGATGTGTGATTTCCATGCAATTTAATCAAAGAATTACGTTTTTATCCTCTGCAAAATTACCCACCACAGCTACGAATACCGTCAAATTACATGAAAATCACACAATTTAAAGAAAATAGTTGAAATAATTCAACTATAAGCAATCTATTACACTAATAGCACAATAGTTACAAACATAATAATGTAGCTTGATCCATACCACCAATGATCATAGATAGCAGGCAGGACGAATCGCAGCTGTGGTCCGTAATATTACGGAGGATAAAAACGTAACTTCTCTTTGATCATATTACATGAAAATCACACATTTTAAAGAAAATAGTTCAAATAATTCAACTATAAGTCTATTACACTAATAACATAATAGAAACTTAATAGAGTGAAGTTTGATCCATACCACCGGTGATCATAGATAAGATGGCGGGATGGACGTTGATGTTGTTATCCTTTAATCCGACCCGATAGAAAAAACAAAAAAAAAATTAGTACCACCGATTTCTCACGTCTTCCGTAACACGCTGCCTTTATTTTGGTATTAGAATAATCCGCGAGACTAGTAGTTTTCGTTCATTTTGGTCAGTTGCCAATACACTGAATTCATTTAGCTCATTTTTTACGCTGAAACATAAACCAATTTTCGATTTACTGCTGAATGCAAGCCGCCATGTTTATCTTATGTTTTTATGTACCGACATGTAACTGATGACGTAATTGTTTGAAATTTACTACGATCGTAGTAAATACACTCGCATAACATTTGTATGAATGAAATTTCCCGCGGCATGTAAATTTGGCCGTTTGCATGGTGTGCGCATAAAATGACGCGCTATTGTGCTCATCATCGACGGTGGGGCCTCTGGTGGTGTTTGACCTACCAAACCAGGTGCGTCTTATGGTCAGGTGCGCCTTATGTAAGGACGGGGAATAGCAATTTACGGGTGCATCTTATGGTCCGAAAAATACGGTATATTTAAATTTACCTCAGTAAGATAGTGGGCAAGATGTGGGGATGACCCATTATCCAGGAGGAGCTAAGAAAAGAGGGAGGAAAGGATGATGAATGGGAGTGTAGTATGTTGGGATGAAATGGGTGAGAGTGGATTTATACCTTTGACTTTTGCTACCTCCTTCGTAAGTGGGGAAAAGCCCTTAGTATATGTATGTTGAGGCAATTACAGTCAGTTTCTCCTTGCTAATGTTATTTACCCCTGACTGTAATAAATTAAATGCCCAACAAACAGTTACTTTGCCAACCTCATCCACTAGACAAAAGCACTAAAATACTGGGCCTCACTTTTAATGCTTCTCTCTAAAGGGATTTCTCCATGTCTTCTTATTTTATGCATGAGGGGATGGAGAGGGGGGTTGTCAATTAAGTGGTAAGGGGGAAAAAGCCCTTGATATATAGATAGACTTTTCATACATGACTTTCAGCCCACTTTAGAAAGACCTGACAGTGAATACATTCAAGAATTTGAACATATTTGGAACAATAGTAGGTACAGGAATTGAATAGCAGAAAGAACCTCTAATCACTGTATATAATAACTCATAATTACTCCATTACTACTAAGTAAATGCAGTAACTTCACTACTAGCAATTAGCAATGATGGTGAAATGTGCAGAAGTCTTAATCCATCACAATTTTAAGAATAATGACTTGAGTTAGAGCCTTCTTTTCACCATGACTCAGGGAGAAAAAAATACAAAGGAGTGGTTCTCAAGTCTCATTCCACCCAAGTAAGATATTTTATATGACAAGGGGAGTACATTGACAGCTTTTGTGTCCCCCAATGACAGGTTGAACATATATATATATGAGAGAAATGCGCTAATGGCAGCGACATCAAACCGATAATTTATATATATATATATAATTTTTATGAATTATGTATTAGTAGGACAACTCTTTGAGGAGGAAAGGGAGTGGAGGTGGAGGTAAAATATAGAATGAGAGAATTCTCGCAAGTAAATGCCTTAGGGGATATTAGAAAATGTAATAAAAAATAAACATTTGGGAATGGATGATAAGAGGAGATTGTATGAAAGGGTGATTGTGCTGACAGCACTGTATGATGCAGAAACATGGAACATAAGAGAGGAAGAGTTTAAATATGTTTGAGATGAAATGCCTGAGAAGGTAGGGGTTACTAGGCTGGATAGAGTGAGAAATGAGGTGAGAAGGAGAGCAGAGGTAGAAGGGAGTTGGTAGATAGGGTTGATGAAAGACTATTGGGATGGTTTCGACACAGAAAGAATGAGTGAAGAAAGATTGGTAAAAGAGGTGTGGAAGGCAGAGGTGAAAGGAGTGAACATTAGGGGGCAACCAAGGATGAGATGGATGGATGGGGTAAAAGGGGTATTGGGAAAGGGAAATATCTGTTGAGGAAGGAAGGGAGAAGACAAGATTGGGATGAGTGGAGAATGGTTGTATATGGATGATGCTGTAATGCATGGAAGGGAGTAGGTGGAGGATGGGTGTGTGTTGGAGTATGTACGATATTTTGAAACAGCCCAAAGGGATTTCTCCCTGTCTTCTCTTTTTTTGCATGAAGGGATGGAGAGGGGGGGGGAGGTCACCAATTAAATGAAGCAGCTTTGCTGTGGATGTGCTGTGTCTTGCTATATTGCTTCTGACCCAGGGCAGTGGGCAAGATGCAGGGATAACCTGTCATCCAGGAGGAGCCAAGAAAAGAGGGAGGGAGGGTGGTGAATGAGAATGGAATTGGTGGGAGTGGATTTCATGCCTTTGCTTTTGGCTACTTCACTTATAAGAGGGAAAAAGCCATTGGTATATGTATTTGATTTATTTATTTATCTTATTCTTTATTTTTCATCATTATTATATATATACATATACCAAAGGCTTTTTCCCTCATACAAGGGAAGTAGCCAAAGTCAAAGGCATACATCCACTCCCATCCATTTCATCTCCACATACTCCACTCCCATTCACCATCCCTCCCTCCCTCTGCTCTCGGCACCTCCTGGATGACGGGTCATCCCTGCATCTTGCCCACTGCCCTGGGTCAGAAGCAAGGTAGCAAGACACAGCACATCCACAGCAAGGCTGCTTCATTAAATCGGTGACCACTCCTCTCCAACCCCTCATACAGAAAAAGAGAAGACGGGGAGGAATCCCTTAGGTCTGCATCAAAATATCATTCACACATACTCCCTCACCCCCCCCCATCTCCCACCCACTCCTTTCCATGCATCACATCATCATTCATACACAACCATTCTCCATTTACCCCTATCTTCTGTCTTCTCTCTTCCTCAACAGACATTCCCATCTTTCCCAATGCCCCTTTTGCCCCATCCATCCATCCATCCATCTCATCCTTGTTCGCCCCATCATGTTTACTCCCTCCACTTCTGCCTTCCGCATCTCTTTTACTGATCTTTTTTCACTCATTCTTTCCATGTGTCCAAACCATCCCAATACTCTTTCATCAACCCTATCTCCAAATTCCCTTTCCACTTCTCTCCTCACCTCCTCATTTCTCACTCTGTCCAGCCTAGTAACCCCTACCATACTTCTCAGGCATTTCATCTCACACATTTAAGGTTTTCCTCTCTTCTTCTTGTGTTTTCCATGTTTCTGCCCCATACAGTGCTGTTGGCACAATCACTCCATACAATTTCCTCTTTGTATCCATTCCCAAATGTCTGTTTCTCATTACACTTTTTAATCACACAAGGTATTTACTTGCTTCTCTCAATCTACATTCTACCCACTCCTCCCTTCCCTGCCACATTCACACCCAGGTATCTAAAGCTAACCACTTCCAATATCTCTCCCTAAATACTTAGTTCCAATTTGCTTCCATCTTCTCCCCTTGAACATTTCATTACCTTACTTTTACCCACATTTATCTTTAGTTTCCTTCTTTTGCACACCTTCCCAAACTCCTGCTACAAGTGTAGTTTTTCTCTTTTAACCATCATCCACAGCTCTTTACCCTTTTATTTACCTCTTGCACCACCCCATCCATGTATAAATTGAACAGCCAAGGCGACATAATACCTACCTGGCAAAGTCCTATCATTACTTCATACTACTCTCTCTCTTTCTAATTCTAACACAGGCTCTACTACTATTAACAACTCTTGACTGCTCTTACAACTTTCCTCCTACCCATAAATCCACAGCACCTCCCACAGTGCCTTCCTGTCTACCCTGTCATAAGCTTTTTCCAAATCTATAAAGGACCAAAAAACATCCTTTTCCTAAAGCTTTCTCACAAAAATCCGATCCATGGAACCCCTACCTGTCCTAAACCCACACTGTTTCTCACCAATTACTCCCTCTGTTCCTCTCCTGATCCTCTCAATCAAAAGCCTCCCATACTCCTTTCCAACTTCATTCAACAAACTGATCCCTCTGAAAATACTACACACACACTTGTACCCTTTTCCTTTGTAAAGCAGAACTATACAGGCACTTCTTCATTCCTCCATTACTCTACCCTCTTTTAGACAAACATTAAACAATCTCACCAGCCAGTCCACCATCACTGTACCTCCCTTTTTTAGACACTCTGCATGACACCCATCCAACCCTAACGTACTCCACTCCCCCCACCCTCTTCCCTCTTATCTTGGCACCTCATGGATGACAGTTCATCTCTGCATCTCACTCACTACCCTGGGTCAGATGCAGTGTCACAAGACACAGCACATCCACAGCAATGCCGCCTCATTAAATCGGTGACCCCACCCTTCTCCATCCTCTCATGCAGAAAAGGGCTTAGTCAATTTATTTCTCACATATTCCCTCAACCCCAATCCCCCACCCACTCCACCTCATGCATCACAGCATAATCCATACACAACCATTCTCCATTCACCCCTATTTTCTGTCCTCTCCCATCCTTCGTCAACAGACATTCCCCTCTTTCCCAATGCCCCTTTTACCCCATCCATCCATCTCATCCTAGGTTGACCCCTCATGTTCATTCCTTCCACCTCTGCCTACCACATCTCCTTTACTAGTCTTCATTCTTTCCATGTGTCCAAACCATCCCAATACTCTTTTATCAACCCTATCTCCCAACTCCCTTACCACCCCGTTCTCCTCCTCCCCTCATTTCTCATTCTATCCAGCCTAGTAACCCCTATCATACTTCTCAGGCACCTCATCTCAAACACATTGAAACTCCTCTCTTATGTTCCTTGTTTCTGCCCCATACAGTGGTGTTGGCACAATCACTTCTT
Organism: Oratosquilla oratoria; assembly: GCF_046742065.1. Lineage (NCBI taxonomy): Eukaryota > Metazoa > Arthropoda > Malacostraca > Stomatopoda > Squillidae > Oratosquilla > Oratosquilla oratoria. Next base: position 9,423,693 of record NC_134806.1, on the reverse strand, counting down.
CATACAGTCTCCTCTTAGCATCCATTCCCAAATGTCTATTTCTCATTACACTTTTTAATCATACAATACATTTACTCGCTTCTTTCAATCTATATTCTACCTCCACTTCCACTCCCTTTCCTGCCACATTTGCACCCAAGTATCTAAAACTATCCACTTCCTCCAGTCTCTCTTCCTTAATACTCACTTCCAGTCTGCTGCCACTTTCTCCCCTTGTACATCTCATCACCTTACTTTTACCCACATTTATCCTCAACATCCTTCTTTCGCACACCTTCCCAAATTGTGTCACTAACTTCTTCAATCCCTCCTCTGATGCGAGTGCAGTGTCATCAACAAACAACAACTGGCTTGTCTCCCACTTTTCTCCATTTTCTTTAACCATCTCCAATCCCCAACCCATTATTCTTGTATCTATCTCTTGCACCACCCCATCCATGTATAAATTGAACAGCCAGGGCAACATAACACATCTCTGATGAAGTCCCTTGAAAAAAGCTGTAATAAGCCAAATGTTGTACAAATAAAGGCTCTGTCCTCACATGGTGTTTAACTCATCACACTTAAGCTGATCTCTCTGGAACTACTACACTCACACTTGTCCCCTTTTCCCATGTAAAGTGGAACTATACAGGCACTCCTTCAGTCCTCCAGCACTTGACCCTCTCTTAACCACTTCCATACGGTGACGCCTACGTAGGTGGCATGAGGAGCAAGTGGGTACTCGATGATGCCGACGTCTACATCTTGATTATATTTATTGTAGTCGTACCTATGTAATCTCCATTCTCTCTAAACTGGCTTCATCAATTTTCTATGGTTATCAAAATACACGGGTGAAAGAGAACGAACGATTGAGCACTGACTTTATTTTTTATAATGCGATTATTATGACACAACATCGCACGTCGGGCAGCTAATGCTGCCAGATGTGCGATGTGGCCCGGAGTGAAGAGGTTAAACATTAAATAGCCTCACCAGCCAGTCCACCATCACTGCACCTCATTTTTTCAGACATTCTGCATGGCATCCATCCAACCTAGGTGCCTTACCTGCTCCCATTATCTTAACAACTGCTTTCACTTCATTTTCCTTATTTTCCCACTACAATTTTTTCCTGGAATTCCACACTTCCAACCACTCCATCTATGGGTTTACTTCCTACCCTAGCATTAAGGTCTCCCAATACCACTATATTGACATTTCTCCCTAATCCCTCTATGCACTCATTTAAATCCATCCAAAAAGCCTCCCTTTCCTTTACACTCTTCTCACTACCAGGCCCATATGCACTTACAAAACCCACATCTCCCTCCCCAGTTACACTTTCATCCACATTAACCTTGAAGAAATCTCCTTCCACTCCACAACATACTTACCTATCTCTTCACTTACCAATATAGCCACCCCTTCTCCCCCTCAACCTCTCTTCACTCCTGAGAACCTCCCAACTACACTCCCAAACTCACATTCGCCCCTCCTTCTCAGCTTAGTTTCAATCAATGCCAACATGTCCATCTTTCTTCTAATCTGTACAACTTTCATGCACATT
>NC_134806.1:9322141-9417141 GCF_046742065.1 Oratosquilla oratoria | reverse complement strand
ATTGGAATGGCCATGGTTGTGAATGAAGTCTGAAACTAATGTTTTCAGCTCAAGCATATGGGGTAGATGCTAACATTGAAATGCACCATGGATATACTGTTTTTCTGATCTCTGCTTTTGTAGAGAGGTAAGAGGAAATGATGAAAGTGTAGCTTCAGCAATTGCCTAGTACCTTCCCGGAATCAAAACTGAACCTCTCGCATTTAAAATAGTAACTGTAAGATATATTTACTTAGTTGTTGTATACAGGAAAAGAGCTATTCTTGTAGTCCTACCTCTGACATTGGGACCAGTGATGGGTACCTACTTGTGGTGGTCCTGCAAGATGGACAGCAAAGCTGCCCATTTTCAAAACCCGTTAACCCCCCTCACCTTCATCAGGAAGTATAGTTATGAGGGGCTGACACTTATTATACAGACTGAGCCCAAGATCTCTATGTTAACTTTGTATTTATTATCCTTTTTCACACATGGGGAGCTGAACAGATGACTACTTTCCTTTTCCTACCACTTTAAGCCAGTGACATAAAACAGTCTGTTGAGCAGAGAAGGGAAAAGGTGGGAGATAGGGGTGAATGGAGAATGGCTGTGTATAGATGATGCTGTAATGCAAAGAAGGGAGTGGGTGGGGGCATGGGAGGGGTTAGGGAGTGGTTATGTGTGAATGATATTTTGATGCAGCCCAAAGGGATTTCTCCCAGTCTGCTATTTTTCTGCATAAGGGGGTAGAGAGGGGGGGGGGGGTCACCAATTAAGTGAAGCAACCTTGCTGTGGATGTGCTGTGTCTTGCTGCATTGCTTCTGACCCAGGGCAGGCCAGGATATAGGGACCCATCATCCACAAGGAGCTAAGATGAGAAAGAGGAAAGGGTGGTGGATGAGATTGAAATTGGTGGGGGGTGGGTGTATGCTTTTTGACTTTGGCTAACTCCCTTGTAAAGGGGAAAAAGCCCTTTGTATATAGATAGACATAAAACAGTTTTGATTTGCTACAGCACAGGCAACGGTCCAAAGTCTATTCCCAGAGAGATCTGTAGGAGGTTCTGAGGACTGTTGCTAACCAGGTTGGGGCTGTGGGTTTTCCATGTATGTTCAAGTCAACAATTGATTTAATTCTGAGATTAAATTTTCATGTATTATTTTACTTTATTATTCGTTCTTCCAAACTATTAAATGAATCCGTAATCCTATATGGAAAATTATATTTAAATAACTTTGAAACATTGTCCTCTCATTCTCTCTTTGATTTTCCTTTATTCCCAACACAGAGAGATTTTTTAAAGTATGTCCACACCTGGGCAGCCCCAGAGTATTCACTCTCATCATTATTTGTCAACAAGAGCCATAGACATTGTTCCCTATCTCTCCACCCCTCTTATATTCCCATCTTTCACACAAGGAGGTCAGCACCCTTGCTCCTGCCCTCCCACTCTTCTTATTAGCCACTGACATAAAAGCCAACCTACTTGTAGGTCCTGACTCACCAAATTGCTGCTACCCTCTCCCCTTGTTTATCTCATAACTTTGCATTTACCCAAATTTACTTTAAGTTTTCTCATCTTGCATATCCTTCTAAACTTTGCCACTAGGTGCACCAGTTCCTCCTTTGAGCCAGCTACAAACACATTTTCATCTGCAACCAATAACTGAATCCTCTCCCACTTCCTTTAATTCGAACTTAACTCCAAACTTACACCCATCGCCCTTATGTTTACCTCCTGTACCACCCCATCCATTTATAGGTAGAACAACCATGGTGACATTACACAATCCTGGCACAGCCCCACCTTTATTTAACTTCTTCAATATGAGTGAAAAACTCGCACACACATTGGGCTGCCTGATGTACGATGATGCATCACAGTTTGTGCATTATAAGATATAAAGTTACCACTGTTATACTCGTTCTCTTTCACCCTGAATAAGTATAACCACAGAAAATTTTATCAAGCCTGTTCACAGAATATGGGGTCACTCAGCTACAAATACAAAATAAAATCAGGGCGACAGTGCTGCATCCTTGTATACCCACTGGTGGCTCATCACACCTATGTAGGCATCATCATATTCTAAGGGTTAAAATCACTCCATTCCCCACCCAAACACAAGTTCCACCACCCTTGCTAACACCTTTGACCAACCCCAGCAACCCTCCCTCTGTCCCAGACATCTGACCTACTCCACAATGCCCTATTGTCAACCATTGTCATGTACATATAAACATATACGTTGCAAGGGAGGTAGCCAAGGTCAAAAGGTATAAATCCACTCCCACCCATTTCATCTCCACAGACTCCACTCCCATTCACCACCCCTCCTTACCTCTTTTCTTGGCTTCTCTTGAATGGCGGGTCATCCCTGCATGTTGTTCACTGTCCTGGATCAGAAGCAATGCAGCAAGACACAGCACAACTACAGCAAGAAGACAGGGAGAAAACCATTTGGGCTGTGTCAAAATATTATTCACACATACTCCCAACACCCACATCCCCCACCCACTCCCTTCCATGCATCAAAGCATCATCCATATACAACCATTCTCCACTCACCCCTATCTTCTGTTTTCTCCCATCCTCAACAGACATTCCCCTCTTTCCCAACACCTCTCTCATCCCATCCATCTCGTCCTTGGTCACCCCCTCATGTTCACTTCATCTACCTCTGCCTTCCACACACCTTTTACTAATCTTTCTTCACTTATTCTTTCCATGTGTCCAAACCATCCCAATACTCTTTCATCAATCCTATCCCCCAACTTCCCTTCCACCCCTGCTCTCCTCCTCACCTCCTCATATCTCACTCTATCCAGTCTAGTAACCCCTACCATACTTCTCAGGCATTTAATCTCAAACATTTAAATTCTCTCCTGCTTCCTCTCTTATGTTCCATGTTTCTGCCCTGTACAGTGCTGTTGGCACAATCACCCTTTCATACAATTTCCTCTTAGCATCCATTCCCAAATGTCTATTTCTTATTACACTTCTTAATCCCTTGAGGCATCTACTTGCTTCTCTCAATCTACATTCTACCTCTACCTCCACTCCTCCCTTTCCCACCATATTCGCCCCTAAGTATGTAAATCTATCCACTTCCTCCAATCTCTCTCCCTTAACACTCACTTCCAATGTACTGCCATCCTCTCCCCTTGTACATCTCATCACCTTACTTTTACCCACATTTATCTTCAACTTCCTCCTTTCGTACACCTTCCTAAACTCCATCACTAACTTCCTTGATCCCTCCTTTGATCCTGCTATAAACATAGTGTCATCAGCAAACAACAGCTGGTTTATCTCCCATTTTTCTCCATTTTCTTTAACCATCTCCAATCTCCAGCCTATTACCCTTGTACTTACCTCATGCACCAGCCCATCCATGTATATGTTGAACAGCCATGGTGATATGACACACCTATGGTGAAGACCTTTACCTCAAACCACTCACTTTTTCCATTTCTAATTCTAACATAGGTTCTACTACTCTCATAAAAACTCTTGACTTTTCTTAACAGCTTTCCTCCCATCTCATATATCTGCAATAACTCCCACAGTGCCTTCCTGTCTACCTGTCATAAACCTTTTCCAAATATACCTTTTCCTATACCTTTTCTAAATCCATTAAAGCCCAAAAGTCATCCATACCTTTTATCAAAAACTTCTCACACATCTGCCCCTACATGAAAATTTATGCGTGCACACTATTCCCCTCCAAACCAATTGTTATTTTCCAACTACTCCTATTTCCTCCCCAGTCCTCCCGACTAACGCCCTCCCATATATCCTTCCAACCACACTTGACAGACAAATCTCTCCAAAGCTACCACATTTTTACCTGTTCCCTCCCCCTCCCTCTCCTTCCCAGTAGAACTGTATATACATTCCTCCAGTACTCTGACACTTTGTCCAGCCTGCCTGCAGCTTTTCTATCAGTGAAGCAATGAAGAATACATTGCCTCATCATTTTTGTTGCCACTTCACCACAAGTGGACCCCAAAAACCCCACCTCCACAAAGAGGTGTGGCCTGGAGGGGCCAGTACCTGGTCTCTGGATGGGGCCCTTAAACTTGTGTATTTACCTTGGTACTTCTGTCAAGTATTTCCTCCTCATTTATTTCAGTACTTTCATTGAAGGAGGTCTGTACTTCAGTACATGCACTCCCACACCTAAAAGTCAGGAGACCTAGAAGCAACCCAATTCCGTACATGTCTTTTACATTAATTTAATTCTCCAGGGAGCCAGCAATGGCCACTGGGTGTGTCCATAGTCCACTCAGGGAAGAAATATTGTGTTGTCTAGGTCTTGTTAGGCAGTCGAGGATGAGGTGTTCAGGGTCTTCTGTGTATTGGTTGCATCTAGGGCAATTTGATATTTGTGACCAGGCCTATTTGGTTGTTGTTGTTGTTGTCGTTCCCTAGACTGTCTGTCCGAGCAGTCCCGTCTCCCCAAGGAATGCCACAGCCGAAACTGGGTTTTCCCACAAATCCTTTATAGAGTGTATGTTGTGTTGTTTGCGTGCATGATTGTGTATAATGCAGTCTTCCATTATGTGTTGTATGGTATAGGGTGAAGTGTTACATCCTGGGCAGCTGTTCACAATGTGGTCATCCAGCCTCTTCTGGTAGCTTAGAAGTGCTGGGTGGTGGCTGCACCGCAGTCTGGCCAGGTGGACTCTGTCCTTTCATGGGAGAGAGGATTCAGAAGGGTGGATATCAGGGGGTCTGGCATGCAGCAGTGTGTTGTCTTTCAGTGTGTTAATGGAGCGGTGAGTGATATGATTATGAATATGTTTCCGGAGGCTGGTATTTGGTGGTTGTGGAGGAAGAGAAGAGAGTATCTGTGTGTAATACAGGTCTTTGGGTGTTGTTTTTATGTTTCTTGGTGTGTGTGGGTGTTCTGCTATGTAGTATTTACCTAGCAAACACATCACACCTAGTGTAGCGGGTGTGATGTGTTTGTGGTGGCTGCAGCAAGTGTTTGTGTGCCTCTCATGTCGAGGTGGTCCTTGACTTTGAGGACTTTTGTTTCATGGTGTAAATGGTCTGTAGGTGTTGTATTTGTGCAGCCTGTAATTGTTTTTAGGGCTTTGTTTTGTATGATTTGAAGGGTGTTGTGGTGTGTCTCACTGAGATTAGGAGCCCATGCAGGACTCGCATAATTCATCACTGAGCATATGCATTGTTTGTATATTGTTGTATTAGTTTCTTTGTTTTGTCCAAATGTTGTTCCAGTGGACTTAAGTGCGTTAAGTCTAGGTGTGCATTCGTTTTTTATGTTTGTGATGTGTTTGAAAGACATGGATGTATCATATGTTACACCAAGAATTTTCGGTGAGTTTGTGTGTGGTATTAGAGTGTTGTTGATGTAGAGATGAGGTGTGTATTTGTGTTCTTTTGTCCCGTTTGTTCAATCGGCAACCCCCCCTCTCCGCCCAATTATGCAGAAAAGGAGAAGATGGGGAGAAATCCCATTGGGCTGCATCAGTTTATTTCTCACACATACTCCCTCACCCCCATCCCCCACCCACTCCACCTCATGCATCACAGCATCATCAATACACAACCATTCTCCATTCACCCCTATCTTCTGTTCTCTCCCATCCTTCCTCAATCAACATTCACCTCTTTCCCAATGCCCCATTTACTCCATCCATCCATCTCATCCTAGGTCGCCCCCTCATGTTCACTCCTTCCACCTCTGCCTTCCACACCTCTTTTATTAATCTTTTTTCATTCATTCATTCCATGTGTCCAAACCATCCCAATACTCTTTCATCAATCCTATCTTCCAACTCCCTTTCCACCCCAGTTCTCCTCACCTCCTCATTTCTCACTCTATCCAGCCTAGTAACCCCTATCATACTTCTCAGACACCTCATCTCAAACACATTCAAACTCCTCTCTTCCTCCCTTATGTTCCATGTTTAAATTCATATTAGTATGGACCATTATTTAAAGTCATATTAGTATGAACCATAAATCAGTATGTATTTTTGGGAAGAATAATCAAATAGATATTGTAAAAGTGTTGTTATGCCTCTACCAAAAGGCTTGATCCTCACATGGGAGGTAGCCAGCCAAGGCAACCTTCCCTCCACCTGACCCACCCCCATCCAACACTAATTTCTTTCCCTTTTAAAAATCGCATAGCTCCTTGTTAATGAAAGGCCAGACAGCATCACCATGAAAGTCTCTACAGCCTGAGCTAGTTTACCCCCACTGCTTCATTTACATGGCTACCCTCCCTACTTGTCCTCTCACAAGTAAATAGAGAAGACAGGAAGACAGCCCATCAGGCTGCATCAGTTTATCATCCTTTGACAACCATTCTCTACTCATACTTATTTCCTGCCCTCTCCATTCCCTACTCAAGACATTCCCCATTTATCTAAGGCCCTCTTCACTTCATCCATCCTTCTCATTTATGGTCTTCCCCCAAGTTCACTCCATCCACTTCTGCCCTCCACACTGTTTTTGCTAGTCTTTCTTTGCTCATTCTTTCCATATGCCCAAATCAGATGAAAATGAATAAAGACTAGCAAAAAGAGTGTGAAGGGCATAGGTGATGATGGTTTGGTTTAACATCACAGACTCCCTCCTATTGGGAGGCTAGGATGGTGTCCCATACAGTGGACTTTGTAGCATGGAATTTAATGAACCATGCCCTTAGTTCAACTTGCGCCGAGCAGAGTTCGAATCGTCATCATCTCGACCTCTGCCGCAAGTAATGATGCCCTAACCTGCTTGGCCAGCAAGGTGGATGGAATAAAGCTGAGGGGAAGACTAAAAAAAAGAAGTTCTATTATGAAAATATATAAAAAGAAATGATTGATTGCCATTTTCTCTCTTGCTTGGACCAGTGATATGTACCTACATGTAATACCCCAAGGATGGACAGTAAAGCTGCCCATTTTCAAAATCAGGCAACCCCTCCCATCCATCAGGTGGTGCACTTCCAGTGGGCTGATATTCTATCTTCAGACTGGTCCCAAGATAATGATTGATTCTCTCTTGCCTCATAGACACCACAGCTGGCCACTCGAAGCCACCCTCTGTCCCAAGTGTTGCCTAAACTTGTATAATGGCTATGATTTCAGCCCCAATGTCTTGTGATTTCACGAAATAAAGGTAGTGTTTACAGGTTGCTTTGTCCACATAGCATCTGTGTCCACAATTTCAACCTTTTTATCTTGTGTTTCATGAATTAACAGTAGTATTTATGAGTTAGTTCCTCTTTGGCTTGCAATCAACAACTGCTTTTTCCCTTGTTAGCCGCTGTATTATCATAGATTATGAGTAATTTAGGAACAAATCAGAAATTTTACTGTATTATACAATTGTTTAAAAAAAAATGTATTATATTTATTGGAATACTATGTGTGTGTGTAAATATGAAGAAAATTTAACTTACCTGACAAAGCTAGAGCTATGGAAATAATTTTGGTGTCTGGTTGCTAGGTCTCTACATGACATTTGGAGATTGTCCAAAAATATATTTATTGTCAACCTTTTGTTCAAGGAAAAATTGTAGCAAAAATTTTCTTTTGTAAAAGTGTGGATTCTTTCAGCGAATGTTCATTTAATGGGGATCTCCAGCATGTATGTATTGCCACATGATTAAATTGTAAGCTCCAGGATAAAATAGTGGAGAAATTTCTTTTTAACTTACAGAGCAGTGGGTGACAAGTTTACTGAGCTGACAGCAGGGAATCCAACATTAGCCAAGAGGAAAGTTTTGGCTGGAATTGTTATGACAACAGATGATGAGCCAGAAAAAGTACAAGTTAGTTATTCCATTGGTATTTCCCATGGTTAAGATATTTGTTGATGAAATTGTGTCATTGTAGAATGATAAAAAGCATCACTTACAGCTTGTGGAAATTAACCATTTATTTTAGTGATGTCCACCATTTACAGTGAACGTGTGAAGTGTCCATATTTTTACACAGTGGTATGAACACATTTTGTAGTTGTAGTGACCAAACTTTGATAATTTATGGTAAATTATCTGTACTTTTGCTTATATGATCATCCTCTATTCTTTTGCATAGATGGTATATGCATGTTTGTCACTGATTACTACATCATAGCAAAATTACTATTGAATATTCCAGGTTATTAGTGTTTCAACTGGAACTAAATGCATCAGTGGAGACTACTTAAGTTTGCAAGGACTGTGTATTAATGACTGCCATGCTGAAATTGTTTCTAGACGATGCCTAGTGAACTACTTATATAATCAGTTAAACAGAATTGCTCAAAATGAAGGTTTGTATAGATTGCACCATTTGTCTGCATGATGGTTTCTCAGTGTTTTTCTGTTCTTACTCCTTTACATCCTCCTGTCTGGAGATATATTTACCTAGTTATATTATACGGGAAGGGGAGCTATGCTCGTGGTGACCCATTTTTGTATCTCGCAAGATCAAGTTTGTTCTTAAATTCTTGTATTTTGTTTATCACTGATTAATGTAAGTGGATGTGGTACAGATGAGAGTAAAAGGTAAGAGATAGGCAGTATGTTTGTGGAAAGATGTGTTGGCATTGAGTGAAACAAAGTTGAAAGGGAGGGGTGAGTTTGAGTTTGGAAGTGTAGTTGGGACGGTGTCAGGGGCAGAAAGTATGAGGGAGAGAAGAGGTAGCTATACTAGTAAGTGAAGAGATAGGTAAGCATGTGGTGGAATGGAAGGAGGTTTCTTCAAGGTTAACCCCTTCGATACGATGATTCCTACATAGGGTCATGAGGGGTGGGTGGGTATATGAGGATGCCGGCAATGGCATCTTGATTATATTTATTTTGTAGTTGTAGCTGAGTGACCCCCATATTCTGTGAACTGGCCTGATCATATTTTCTGTGGTTATTAACATTCAGAGTGAAAGAGAACAAGTAATACAGCTGTAACTTTATATTTTATAATGGTATTGTTTTGCATCATCATACATCATGCAACTAATACCACCCGCGAGAATTTGACAGTATTGAAGAGGTTAATGTGGATGAAGGTGAAACTGGGAAGGGAGATATGCATATGGGCCTGGTAGTGGGAAGAGAGTAGAGGAAAGGGAAGCTTTTTCAATTCAAATGAGTGTATAGAGGGTATAGGGAGAAATGTCAATGTAGTTGTATTGGAAGATCTCAATGCTTGGGTAGGAGATGAACCAATAGATGGAGTGGTTGGGAAGTCTGGAGCTCTAGGAAAAAATCACAATAGTGAGAGAATGGTGGAGATATGTCTAGAAAGAGAATTGATGAGAGCAAATAGTGTTTAGGAAGAAAGTCAATTATAAGTACACATGGGAGAGGGTGGTTGATGGCAGGGTGGTAGATAAGGGTTTAATGGACTGTATAGTGATAACCAGGAGAAGAGTAGGAAGAATTTTGGGTGCACATGTTCTAAGGGGAGAGAGTGGAGGAATAGGAAATAATTTTTGGGCAGAAGGTAAGTTGAGAGTGGAGGATTGATGGAGAAAGAGAAAAAGGACAGAAGGTAGGGAGGTGCTTAGAGTAAACTGCTTCAATAAGAAAGAAAAGGAGTACAAGAAGACGCTGAGAGAAGAATGGGAGGGAGTGAAAGATATAGTAGAACTATGAGCGGAGGAGGAATGGGGATGATTCAAGGAGACACAAGGTGGACTGGAGGAAATAGCAGGAAAGGTATTGAGTAGTGGGATGAAGCAAAGAAGCTTGTAGAAGGGAAGAAACAAGCAATCACAGATAGGCTACAGAGTAGGATGAGAGAATCATATGAGAGGTGCAAAGAGAAGAGAAGTAAAGCATAATATGAAAGAGGCAAAGAGGAGAGCAGATGTGAAATGGGGTAAGAGTATGACAGATTTTTGAAAGTAATAAAAAGATGTTTAGGAAGGAAATTAAAAGAGGAAGAGGAGGCAAATCAAGTAGAGAAGAAAAGGTTAAAGGTGCAATTGGAGAGACAATAGAAGAGAGGAAGATGGGCAGACTATTTTAGGAAATTGCTAAATGTGAAGGAGGATAGGGAGAGAAAAGTAGTTGCAGTGGGAAGCGCTAAGTAAATGAGAGTAATGAATGAGAAATATGGGGGAGAAATGAGGAAGGATGAGGTGAAAGCAGTTATAAAAATGATGAGAGAAGGTAAGGCATCTAGGTTAGATGGATGTCATGCGGATTGAAAAAGGGTGGTACAGTGAAGCTAAATGTTTATCTTAAAGAGGGTAGAGTGTCGGAGGACTGGAGTAGTGCAAGTGTAATAGTTTTATAGGGATCAGGTTGTTCAGTGTAGTTGAGAAGGCTTATGGGAGGGTTTTGATTGAGAGGATTAGGAGAGGAGCAGAGGGAGTAATTGATGAGGAACAGTGTGGGTTTAAGACAGGTAGGGGTTGCATAGAACAGATTTTTGTGGTAATGCAGATATGTGAGAAAGCTTTAGGAAAAGGTAAGGATATTTTTTAGGTCTCTGGATTTGGAAAAGGCTTATGACAGGGTAGACACTGTGGGAGATACTGCAGATATATGGGATAGGAGGAAAGATGTTAAGAGCAATCAAGAGTAGTAGAGCCTATGCTAGAATTACAAATGGAAAGAGTAAATGGTTTGAGGTAAAGATGGGAGTTTGCCAGGGATGTGTTATGTCATCTTGGCTGTTAAATTTAATACATGGATGGGGTGGTGCGATAGGTAAATAGAAGGGTAATGGGTCAGGGATTAGAGGTGGTTAAAGAAAATTGAGAAAAATGGGAGATAAGTCAGTTGTTTGCTGACAACACTGCACTTGTAGCAGTATCAGAGGAGAAATTAAGAAAGTGATGGATTTTGGAGAGGTGCAAAAGAAGGAAGTTGAAGATAAATGTGAGTAAAAGTAAGGTGATGAGATATACAAGGGGAGGAGATGGCAGCAAATTGGAAGTGAGGATTAAGGGAGGGAGACTGGAGGAAGTAGATAGCTTTAGATACTTTGGTGCAAATGTGGTGGGAAAGGGAGGAGTGGAGGTAGAATGTAGACTGAGAGAAGCAAGTAAATGCTTTGAGGGGTTAAAAAGTGTAATGAGAAATAGACATTGGTAATGGATGCTAAGAGTTGTATGAAGGGGTGATTGTGCTGACAGCACTGTATGGGGCAGAAATATGGAACATAAGAGAGGAAGGGTTTAAATATGTTTTGAGATGAAATGCCAGAGAAGTATGGTGAGAGTTACTGGGCTGCATAGAGTGAGAAATGAGGTAAGGAAGAGAGCGGGGATGGAAAGGGAGTTGAGAGATAGGGTGGATGAATGTTGGGATGGTTTGGACACCTGGAAAGAATGAGTGAAGAAAGATTAGTTGAAAAAGGTGTGGAAGGTAGAGGTGGAAGGAGTGAACATGAGGGGGTGACCAAGGGTGAGATGGATGGGGTAAAAGAGGCATTGGGAAAGATTGGAATGTCTGTTGAGGAAGGAAGGAAGAAGACAGAAAATAGGCAAGAGTGGAGAATGGTTGTGTATGGATGATGCTGTGATGCATGGAAGGGAGTGAGTTGAGTATGGGGAGTGAGGGAGTGTGTGAATATTTTGACGCAGCCTGAAAGGATTTCACTCCGTCTTCTCTTTTTCTGCATGAGTGGACAGAGGTCGCCAATTAAATGAAGTGTCCTTGCTGTGGATGTGCTGTGTCTTGCTACATTGCTTCTGACCCAGGGCAGTGGGCAAGATGCAGGGATGACCTATCATCCAGGAGGAGCCAAGGAAAGAGGGAGGGAGGTGTGGTGAATTGGACAGGAGTATGTGGGGATGGTATGGGTGGGAGTGGATATATGACTTTGGCTACCTCCCTTGTAAGGATGAAAAAGGCATTGGTTTTATGTATGTATATGGAGATATTATATATATTTATTTGAAATTATAATATATATATATATATATATATTTTAACGACCACAACGCACTTTAATTCTAAGCCATCAACGTCGGGAGACCCAATGGGGCCACATGCAAAATGTATCTAATCACTGGGGCCCATTCAGTGTTGTACATATGTATGTATGTATATATATATATATATATATATATATATATATATATATTGTATTATAATGGAAGGGGAGCTATGCTCGTAGTTACCTGTCTTTGTCTCTCTCACCATCTAGTTTGTTCTTAAATTCTTATATGATGTTTACACACACTATTGTTTAGTCCAATTTTTTCTAGACATCCACCACTGTGTGGAAAACTTTTTCTTTTAAATCAGATCTCTTCTATAACTATCCTTTTTGAGTTTCTTTTCATGTCCCCTTGTTTTTCTTTTATCCCACTTTAATAAGTCTTCTCTGTCAAGGACATCCATGCCTTACATGATTAAGTCTTCTCTGTCAAGGACATCCATGCCTTGCATGATTCTGTAAATGGTTAATAGCTCTCTCTTCTTTGTTCCAGGGTTGTAGTTCCAGTTTAGACAATCTTTGGATTCTTTCTAATTTCTTTACATATATATATATATATATATATATATATATATATATATATATATATATATATATATATATATATATGTATGTATATACAGTGGTACCTCTACTTACGAAAGGCTCTACATACAAAATTTTCAGGTTATGAAACACTTCGGAAAAATATTGCCTCTTGTTACGAAAGAAATTTCAGGATACGAAAGGCGAAAATTTCAAAATACACGCTGCTACTCTCAGCTCCCAGAGTCCACCGAATGTAAACATACTTGTAGCATCCTGTATCTTGGTTTGAAAGTGGCATGTCCGAGCTGCTCTGCCATTGGCTATTGCCCAGCATCTTCCTGGCATCCCATTGCCTAGGAGGGACCTCTGTGTGTATGTGCGTATACCCAGAATCCTCTTCGATTTCCCGTCGGCCCACAAGGATCACCGAAGCCTCAGTCTCACACTAGCGAAATTCAGTAAAGCACGAAGTGTTCGGACAGTTTTTCGTCAGCTTTTGTTAGTGTTTATTGCAACTTTACGTGTGTGTATTAACTTTTATTCACTATGGGCCCCAAGAAAGTGATGGAGAAAAATGGTGAGAAGAAGAAGAGAGTTTTGTCTATACAAACAGAGCAAGAGATAATAGAAAAGTACGAAAAAGGGATGCGTTTGGTTGATCTCGCCAAAGAATATGGCCGTAATCCATCTACGATCAGCACGATATTAAAACAAAAGGAAGCCCTAAAAGCTATGACTCCTTCCAAAGGCCTCTCTGTCATTTTGAAGAGGAGGTCGGCAGTGAACAATGAGATGGAGAGGTTGTTACTCGTGTGGATAAAGGAGAAAGAGATAGCTGGAGACACAGCGACCGAGACCATGAATTGCTAAAAGGCTACCGCCATCTTTAATGACCTCGTAAAGATGGATGCAGGCGAGGGAACTTCGGCGCAAGAACCACACCAGGAGTTTAAGGCATCGCGTGGGTGGTTCGAGAAGTTCAAAAGGAGGACTGGAATTCACTCTGTTGTTCGGCATGGCGAGGCATCTAGCGCCGACCAGAAAGCGGCCGACGAATTTGTGTGAAAATTTGAACAATTGGTGATCAACAAAGGCTACGTTGCACAGCAAGTTTTTAATTGTGACGAGACTGGCCTTTTTTGGAAAAAGATGCCTCGCCGTACCTTCATCACAGTAGAAGAGAAAAAAATGCCAGGCCACAAGCCCATGAAGGACCATCTTACATTTGCCCTTTGTCTCAATGCCAGTGGGGATTGTAAAATCAAGCCCCTGCTGGTGTACCACTCCGAAAATCCCAGAGCATTTAAGGCCCACAAAATATTAAAAGAAAAACTTCAGGTGCTATGGAGGGCCAATGCCAAGGCCTGGGTTACCAGACAATTTTTTGTTGAGTGGGTCAATTTGGTTTTTGGCCCTGCTGTTAAGAGGTACCTAGAGGAGAACAATCTCCCCATCAAGTGCCTCCTCATTCTCGATAATGCACCTGCCCACCCGCCCGGCCTCGAAGATGATATCCTGGAGGAGTTCTCATTTATTAAGGTGCTGTACCTCCCACCTAACACCACCTCTATCCTCCAGCCTATGGACCAACAAGTCATTTCGAACTTCAAGAAACTCTACACGAAACACTTGTTCAAGAGGTGTTTCGACATCACTGAAAACACCCGGCTTACCCTTCGTGAGTTTTGGAAGCAGCACTTCGATATTGTTGTTTGCCTCAAGATAATTGTCATGGCTTGGCAGGTGACCAGGCGTACCTTAATGCGGCTTAGAGAAAGCTGTGGCCCGATGCTGTTGCCCCACGAGATTTTGAGGGATTCAAGGTGGAGTTGGAGGGTAAAGTTGAACCTGAAGTTGACGAAATTGTTTTGCTGGGAAAGTGCATGGGGCTTGAGGTGAATGACGAGGACATTGACGAGTTGATTCAGGAGCACCACGAGGAGCTTTTGACGGATGAACTGAGGGAGTTGGAGGCGATGCAACACACGGCAGTGCAGGAGGAGTTCAGTAAAGACGAAGAAGAGGCAGCCATTACTCCGACAGCCCGAATAAAAGACATTTTAGGAAAATTCTATGAAGTTTCGGAATTTGTTGAAAAGAATCACCCAGAAAAAGTGTTCACTAGTAGGGCTATTGCTCACTATGATGATGTTTGCCTTGCACATTTTCGAAAGATTGTTAAAAGCTGACAAAAGCAAATGACCTTGGATCAGTTCTTTACAAAATGTCAGGCAAAAACCATTGCTGAGAGTGGACCTGAACCGAAGAAGGCGAAAGGTGACAACGATAGCAGTTAAAACAAGAGAAAAATTAAATGCAAAAAAGAAGAAAAAAAAAAACTTTATTCTTTACATTATGTACAACTCTCATTTTTATGTTTATTGTGCAGTAATTTAATTCTAAAATGTATTTGTTACAGGTTTTGATGCATTTTTGTAATTTATAAAAAAAAATTATGTCCGATTTTTAAGGGGCTTGGAACCGATTAGGGCATTTATAGGGTAAAAAGCGTTTCTACTTACGAAATTTTCATGTTACAAAACGATTTCCAGAACGAATTAATTTCATAAGTAGAGGTACCACTGTATATATATATATATATATATATACATATATATATATATATATATATATATATATATATATATATATACATATGTATATGTATATATATATATATATATATATATATATATATATATATATATATATGTGTGTATATATATATATATATATATATATATATATATACAGTAGCCGCGAAAAGTTTGGGCGCAAAATTATAGGCGCCCCAACTTTCCCCTAAACTCAAAACATGCGAAAAATACAACTTTCCACCCAAACTTTTCGCTATTTTTCAATGCTAGCGTTTGTACCCGTATTTAGCCGAGACAATACACACTGTCGAGTGCGCCTAAACTCTGTTTAGGCGCACTCGATGTCACATGGAGTCAGATTCTAAACATCTCTCACGGAGAGTAGTCTTTTTTTTTGCGGTGGTCTCTGTTTTTGTGCCATGATATCTCCGTAATGGGAAGTGGTAAAGAGCTGGAAAGAGACACAGTTGTTACAATCATAACCCTCTATAAGGAGGGTTATAAGTATAAAGATATTGCTACTCGTGTGGGAATTGGAGTGCGTCAAGTGCAAAAGTGGACCAAGAAATTTCGAGACGAAGGAAGTGACATCATTCGTACTCCAAAGCATCGCTCTGGTCGGCCAAGGAAGATATCAAATCGTACTTCTACGGTTCTAACTGCCTCCTAATAACCGTAGGAGGCAGTTAGAACCGTAGAAGTACGATTTGATATCTTCCTTGGCTGACCAGAGCGATGCTTTGGAGTACGAATGATGTCACTTCCTTCGTCTCGAAATTAATTGGTCCACTTTTGCACTTGACGCACTCCAATTCCCACACGAGTAGCAATATCTTTATACTTATAACCCTCCTTATAGAGGGTTATGATTGTAACAACTGTGTCTCTTTCCAGCTCTTTACCACTTCCCATTACGGAGATATCAAGGCACAAATACAGAGACCACTGCAAAAAAAAGACTACTCTCCGTGAGAGATGTTTAGAATCTGACTCCCTGTGACATCGAGTGCGCCTAAACAGAGTTGCCAAATAGTGTGTATTGTCTCGGCTAAATACGGGTACAAACGCTAGCATTGAAAAATAGCGAAAAGTTTGGGTGGAAAGTTGTATTTTTCGCATGTTTTGAGTTTAGGGGAAAGTTGGGGTGCCTATAATTTTGCGCCCAAACTTTTCGCGGCCACTGTATATATATATATATATATATATATATATATATATATATATATATATGCATATATATATATACATATATATGCATATATATATATATATATATATTATCATTACTTCATCAAAGTAATTAAAAGCCATCTCTATTGATCTTAGTAAATTGTAGGTTTCTCCAACTATTTTATTTATATGCTTGTCTGGGGACATGTCTTTGTTAATAATCACTCCTAGGTCCTTTTCAGAGCTAACTTTCTTTACTTCCCCAGCACCAATTTTATATTGTCCTGATATGTGTGTGTAGAAATATATGTGGATGTATATACTTTTTATTTAACTGTTTATTTTATTATTTTATTTTATTATTATTATTATTTTAATGGGTAGTGCTTCGGATTCACAGAATACCATGCTACTGAGGGAAATAATGTGTACTGGTTATATAAAGCTGATGGAAAGAATGAGTGAAGAAAGAGGTGTGGAAGGCATAGGTGTATGAAATGAACTTAGGGAATGACCTAGGATAAGATGGATGGATGGGGTGAAAGGGGCTTTGAGCAAAAGGGGAATGATTGTTGAGCAAGAAAGGGGGAAGGCAGGAGATAGGGGTGAGTGGAGAATGTCTATGTATGGATGATACTTTGACACAACATGAAGGGATTTCTCAATGTCTTCTCAATTTCCCACATGAGGATTTGGAGAGTGGATGGGGTTGTTGCTGATTAAGTGAAGCAGCCTTGCTGTGGATGTACTTTGTCTTGCTGCATTGCTTCTGACCTGGGCAGTGAGCAGGAGACAGGGATGACCCTTCATCCATGAGGAGCTAGATGAGAGGATAACAACCGTGGTGGATGGGAGTGTGTGCATGCCTTTAACTTTGCTACTTCCCTTACAAGAGGGAAGAAGACCTTGCTATATAGATGTATAGTATATTCTGAAGATTTCTATTGATCATTAGAAAGACATTTTGATAATTGCAGTCAGACATTGTGACTTGTCATCAGACATTATGACCACTGCAACATAGTGGGCAGGGCACATTATGACTTGTATCCAGCTAGAGTATTCTAACTTTATGAATGTTGAGGAGGAAGGCTTTCATTGTGACAACAGGAGAAGTTGGGAAAATTGCTGTGATGGTAGTGGAGAATGATAAGACTATAGAAAGAGACACAAGTATTTAAAGAGATGAAAACTTGAAAATCACCAGAGTAAGATGGTTTTCAGATGGAATGTCTTAAGTGTGGAATAGATGTAGTGGAATGGCTGTGAAATTGTTTAATGTGTCCATGGTATTAGGAGAGAAAAAGAGGGAGTAATTGGTGAGGAACTGTGGGGTTAGGAAAGGTAGAGGGTGCATGGATAAATTTTTTGTGAGAAGGTTTTGGCATAAGGTAAGGATGTTTTTTGGGTCGTTATGGATTTGGAAAAAAGCTTATGACAAGACAGACAGGAAGGCATTGAGGGAAGTATTCCAGATATATGGGATTGGGGAAAATATGTTAAGGGCAGTCAAAAGCTTTTGCATGAATAGTAGAGCTTGTTTTAGGGTTGGGAAAGGAGAGAGTGAGTGGTTTGATGTGAAGGTAGGGCTATGCCAGGGCTGCTCAATGCGAACATGGATGGGGTGGAACAGGTGGTAAATGTGAGGATGATTGGCAGAGGATTGAAGATTGTCAAAGAGAGTAGGGGTGAATGGGAGGTGGGCCATTTGTTGTTTGTTATTGACACTGCACTTGTGATGGAATCAGAGGAGGGTCGAAGTCAGAGTTAGGGAAAATATGTAATTGGAGGAAGTTGAAAGTAAATGTTGGTAAATGCAAGGTTATGAGGAATACAAGGTAGAGGGTGGCAGAAGGAAAGTCTTATGGAGAGAGATTAGAGGGAATGGATAGTTTTAAGTATTTAGGGTCACATGTAGCAGGCAGTGGAGGAGTGGAGATGGAAGTGAACTGTGAAGTGAGGGAAGCAAGTACATACATATACCAACGGCTTTTACCCCCTTACACAGGGGGGTAGCCAAAAAGAAAAAAGAATAAAAACCACTCCCACCCATTCCATTTCCTACATATTCCACTCCCCTCCACCCTCCTCCCTCCCTCTTATCTTGGCACCCCCTGGATGACGGGTCATCCCTGCACCCTGTCCACTGCCCCGGGTCAGAAGCAGTGTCGCAAGACATAGCACATCCACAGCAAGGTCGCTTCATAACTACAATGACCCCCCCTCTCCGTCCCCTCATGTAGAAAAGAAGACAGAGAGAAATCCCTTTGGGCTGCGTCAAATTTTTTCTCATACATACTTCCTTACCCCCCATCCCCCACCCATTCCCCCTCATGCATCACAGCATCATCCATACACAACCCTTCTCCATTCACCCCTGTCTTCTGTCCTCTCCCGTCCTTCCTCAACACACATTCCTTTCTTTTGTAATGCCCCTTTCACCCCATCCATCCATCTCATCCTAGGATGCCCCCTCATATTCACTCCTTCCACCCCTGCCTTCCACACCTCTTTTATTAATCTTTCTTCTCTCATTCTTTCCATGTGTCCAAAACATCCTAATACTCTTTCATCAACCCTATCTCCCAGCTCCCTTTCCACCCCTATTCTCCTCACCTCCTCATTTCTCACTCTAACTAGCCTAGTAACCCATATCATGCTTCTCAGACCCCTCATCTCAAACACATTCAAACTCCTTCTCTCTTCCTCTCTTATGTTCTATGTTTCTGCCCCGTACAATGCTGTTGGCACAATCACTCCTTCATATAACCTCCTCTTAGTATCCATTCCCAGATGTCTATTTCTCATTACACTTTTTAATCCACCAAGGCATTTACTTGCTTCTCTCAATCTACATTCTACCTCCACCCCCACTCCTCCCTTTCCTGCCACATTTGCACCCAAGTATCTAAAACTATCGACTTCCTCTGGTCTCTCACCCTTAATGCTCACTTCCAGCCTGCTGTCACTCTCTCCCCTTATACATCTCATCACCTTTTGCCCACATTTATCTTCAGCTTCCTTCTTTCACACACCTTCTCAAACTCTGTCACTAACTTCCTCAATCCCTCCTCTGATCCTACTACAAGTGCAGTGTCGTCAGCAAACAACAGCTGGCTCACCTCCCACTTTTCTCCATTTTCTTTAACCATCTCCAACCCCTGACCCACTACCCTTGCATTCACCTTTCGCACTACCCCATCCACGTATAGATTGAACAGCCAGGGCAACATAACACATCCCTGATGATGTCCCACCTTTACCTCAAACCATTCATTCTCTCCATTTCTCCTAACACAAGCTCTACTACTCTTGTAAAAACTGTTGACTGCTCTTAACAGCTTTCCTCCTATCCCATATATCTGCAATGCCTCCCACAGTGCCTTCCTTTCTACCCTGTTGTAAGCCTTTTCCAGATCCATAAAAGCCCAAAAAACATCCTTACCTTTTCCTATAGCTTTCTCACATATGTCTCACCACAAAAATCTGATCTACACAACCCCTACCTGTCCTAAACCCACACTGTTCCTCACCAATTACTCCCTCTGTTCCTCTCCTAATCCTCTCAATCAAGACCCTCCCATAAGCTTTCCCAACTACACTCAACAAGCTGATTCCTCTGAAAATATTACACTCACACTTGTACCCCTTTCCCTTGTAAAGCGGAACTATACAGGCAGTCCTCCGGCACTCTACTCTCTCTTAAACAAACATTAAATAATCTCACCAGCCAGTCCACCATAAGTGTACCTCCTTTCTTCAGACACTCAGACAGGGAAGCAAGTAAATAAGTAAATATCTTGGGGGAGGGGTTCATGAGAAATAGGTATATGGAAATGAATGCAAAGAGAAAATTATGGGAAATGGTGATTGCGTATGACATAATTTGGGGTGGAGACCAAGAGTTTAAGGGAGGCAGAAAGGAGAGAGCAAGCGGTTTGAGGTAAAGGTGGACTTTGCCAGTGGTGTGTCATGTCACCATGGTTGTTCAATATGTACATGGATGGGGTGGTGTGGGAGGTATATGCAAGGATAATAGGCTGGGGATTGGAGATGGTGAAAGAAAATTGAAAAAGCAGAAGGTAAGCCAGTTGTTTGCTGATGACATTATGCTAGTGGCAGGATCAGAGTGAGGATTAAGGAAGTTAATGATGGAGCTTGGGAAATTGTGCAAGAGTAGAAATTAAAGGTAAATGTGAGTAAAAGTAAGGTGATGAGATGTACAAAGGGAGAGAATGGCAGCAATTTGAAAGTGAATATTAAAGGAGAGAAGTTTAAAGTGGATAGCTTTAAATACTTGGGGTCACATGTGGCAGGAAAGGGAGGAGTGGAGGTGGATGTAGATTGTAGAATGAGAGAAAGAAGTAAGTGCCTTGGGGGATTAAAAATTGCAATGTGAAATAGACATATGGGAATGGATACTAAGAGGAGATTATATAAAGGGGTGATTGTGCTGACAGCACTGTATAGGCCAGAAATGTGGAAAATAAGAAAGGAAGAATTTAAATCTGTTTGAGATGAAATGTCTGAGAAGTATGGTAGGGGTTACAAGGTTGGATAGGGTGAGAAATGAGGAAGTGAGGAGGGGAGCTGGAGTGGAAAAGGAGAAGGCAGATAGGGTTGATGAAAGAGTATTGGGGTGATTTGGACACATGGAAAGAATGAGTGAAAAAAGATAAGTAAAAGGTGTGGAAGGAATAAACATGAGAGGATGACTGAGGATGGGATGGATGGATGGATGGAGTAAAGGAGGCATTGTGGTGAGGAAGGAAGGGAGAAGACAGAAGATAGTAGTGAGTGTAGAATGGCTGTGTATGGATGATACTGTGATACATGGAAGGTAGTGGATGGGGGGTTAGGGAGTGCTCATGGGTAAAGGAAAGTTTGACTCAGCCCAAAGGGATTTCTCCCCATCTTCAATGTTACTGCATGATGGGACAGAGGGGGGAGGGAGCCACCAATTGAATAAAGCAGCCTTGATGTTCTTGCTACATTGCTTCTGACTGGGATGCAGGGGTAGCTTGTCATCCAGGAAGAGCTGAGATGAGAGGAAGGGGGGTGAGATTGTGGTGGAATGTGTAGGAATGGAATTATGCCTTTTGACTGTCTACCTCTCTTGTTGGGGGGAGGGAGCCCTTATTATACGTATGTATCAATAATTTTTTAAATTAATTTTATGCACAGGGGTGTTGAGGAAGGGGGAGGGTGGGGGAGTGGTTGTGAGTGATGTTTTGATGGAGCCTGAGGGGATTTCTCCTTGTTTTCAATGTTTCTGCATGAGAGGGTGGGGGTCACCAATAAAATGAAGCAGCCTTGCTATGGATGTGCTGTGTCTTGCTGCAATGTTTCTGATGCAGGGCAGTGGGCGTGGTGCAGGGAGGTGTGGTGGATACGAGTGGAATGGATAGGGGATGAAATTGGTGGGAGTAGAATTATGACTTTTGATTTTGGCTACATCCCTTGTAAAGGGGAAAGAGCCCTTGGTATATATATGTAGAACGGAGAAATTTAAATGTGTTTGAGAAGTATGGTTGGGGTTACAAGGATAGAGTAAGAAAATGAAGTGAGGAGAGCAGGGATGGAAAAGGAACTGGCATGTAAGGGTGATAAAAGAATATTGGGATGGGTTGGGCAAGTGGAAAGAATGAGTGAGAAAAGATTAACAAAAAGAGTATGGAAGGCAGAGGTGGTGGAGTGAACTTGAAGGGAATACTAAGGAGGAGATAGATGGATGGGGTGAAGGGGGACCTTGAGTAAAAGGGTAGTGTGTGTTGAACAGGGAAGGCAGGCAGAAAGCAAAGAAGTGGTGTGAGTGGAGAGCGGTTGTGAATGGACTAGAAAAGGAGCATTTCTAACATCTTTACACTCCTGGCACCCCAAATCTCCATACTACTCCAGCTGTTGGTTCATGTACTCTAGCACTGAGATCTCTAGTTTTTCTAATATAAGGATTAATATTAGATTGTTTTTAAGTACATATACAGTTTTGATCTTGCCTCCCCTTGAAGCTCTATAAAGATAAAATTATACTATATATCTTTGCAACAGATGATAGTGAATTAATACTGATGAAAGCTGAAGAAGGACAGGGATATTGTGTGAACCCCAAGTACAAGTTTCATTTATACATCAACACTGCTCCATGTGGTGATGCACGGATATTTTCTCCTCATGAAGAAGAAGCAGAACAAGCAGATAGACATCCCAACAGACAAAGTAGAGGACTTTTAAGATCCAAAATTGAATCTGGGGAAGGAACTATACCCATTAAGGTAATTAGGTTTGCTCCATTTTCTTGTTGATAATTCAGTATACATATGAGGAAATTGACAAGTGGGTGACAACCCCTACACTCCTCTTCCTCATCCTACTCCTCCTCCCTCAATCTCATCTTTTCTTGCTTCTCCTCCTCTGTCTCTTCTTCCCTCTTCTTTTCTTTCCATTTTTCTGTCCTTCTTCACCTCCACCCTCTCCTTTTCCTCCTCTGTCTGCTTTGCCTTCACTGTCACCATCTCCTCAGCCTCAACTTCTTGGAGGCCTTTAGGACTTATAGTAACTACTGTGAGGTTGTATGTGTCCAGTCAGTGAAATTGGAGGCAGCAGTTATTATTACATAGTTCTGAATGTGTATGTACTCTGTCATACCCTGTATTAGGGGGATGGCTGATTCAAAGTGCACACCACATTAAAGAAAGAAAGAATGGGGGGGAAATTAAACCAACCTTTTTATCTTAGTACCTTTAGGATGAAGAGATCCTGTTTCCCACAACATTGCTAGGGGCAAGAGTAATACCATTATGTACAGTTATTCTGCAGCAGAGCCCACATATCCAAAGCTAGTTTACCCCCACTGCTTTACCATACACCAAGGGATCAATGATCGGTACCTGCGTGTGGTGGTCTTAGAAGATAGACAGGATAGCTTCCTATTTTCTAAACCTATCAACTCTTGGCTCCGCCAGTAGGTGCAGCAGATACTTGGCCTTCAGACCGGACCCAAGATATCTATCAAATTCAACTGTATTTCTTAGACCTATTTACACATGGAGAATGACAACCAGTGACTCCATCCCTCCAACTACATTTAACCAGTGACATAGAAACAGTCTCACATCACTGATAATAGTTTTTGTCTTGAGTTTCATGAAGTGAAAACCTGTAACCCCACAATTGGCTGGCAACAATCCTTGGGCTCTCCAACATATCTCATTGGATATTTGGTTGCTGTCAATAAGACTATAGTCAGCGCAATGAGAAGTGACCGCTAAGGCGGGGTTAGGAGATTTCCCGGTGTTGCCACATCTCCACAGATAACACGGCCCGCACGGTTCACACAGAATGCAGTGTGAGGGGGGCGGAGCCAGAGAATAAATGTAGGGCAACGTCACTCTCCCTTGCTCATATGCCATGTCTGACTCAAGGAAACGAAACCTTTGTATAGAAAACATTGCTTTGATTTTTACATCAGTGGTGGTGTGTGACAAAAAATTGGAATATAATTATATGTGGCAACATTATAAAAATATAAAATAAAATTAAAGAATAAAATAAAATTATAAAATAATTATATGTGGCAACACAGGGGGACTCCCAGTGCTCCGCCCTAATGGCCATTTCTCAATGCAACGAGTATAGATGTGTCATAATTGTTGGCTGTTTGTAAGACCACATTACTTTGTGGAAGGTATACCAGGAACATTAGATGCAGGCTTGGGAAATTACCTCCATGATTATGGGAAGTGATTAATACAACTGATCAGATTGATGATGTGTTTCAATTAGGTCAATATAAGGGGAATGGTTCATGTCCTAGAAAAATAGTCATAAGCCATAGCAAATGAAGTAATCAACAAATCTTTGAAATTTATAGGAAAAGAAATATTTAGATTGTTTGGACCAGAAAAGATGTATCTGAGGATTCATTTGTAAGGACATAGGAGCATATAAAGGAAGCAAAGTCCAAAAATTAAATGAGAATGGAAAAAAAATGCAGTTTTTCTAGGGAGTTCTCAATCAGGTCATGAAGAAATCATTAAAAAGAAAAAGAAAGAAAACAAAAAACAAAAGCAATAGTATGGGAAATGCTACAAGAAAACTAAAAGTAGTCTATCCTAATGTAGATGGTGTACTGTTAGTCAGCTTGGAGATAAATAGTATTTTTCACATAGAGATTAGGCTACCAGGAAGTGTTCATCTACAGTTGAATAATAATAGACACGCCATTTGAAGAAGAGGCAGAGAAGTCCAAAGAGCAGTGAGGAGTTAGTAGTTGTGTGAAATGACATAATGGTAGAAAAAGTAAATTTGAGTACAAGGCTGAAGCAGTCCAACTGAAAACTAAAGGGATGAATTAAAAAGACCTCACTGTGGCATCCCCCCCGCTGACACACGCACACACACACCCTTTCAACCGAAATGACGGCGTGAACTGGTGTTAAAAGGAAAAACTATGTGGATCACAGCATTCAGGAAGTGCCTATTGTATTTATAGGGAAGGGGAGTGCTCGTGAAAAAGTGGGGAAGTGATAGGGAAGGAGAAGGGAAGGGATATTGAGGGAAATGGAAGGAAATGAGGAAGGGGAGGACTTAGTCCAAGAGTCTAGACGGTTGATAAACAAACGTCGAACGGACGACTTGGATTTAGATGAGGGGACTAACAAAATTGTAAATATCAGAAATATAGATAAGAGCAGTTCAATGGAAGGTGAGGATGATAATTTCCAAGGATTTAATGAAAGGGCGGCGAATACCAACCTCCCCCGACTGGCAAAACTGGAGGAAAAACTTGAAAAAATGTCTGACAACTGGGAAGTTAGGTTTGGCAAAATGACAAAAATTGCCGAGAGATTTGAAAAATTGGAAGAACTAGAGAAGGCGAACAAAAATTTAACTTATGAAATAGAAGACCTAAAAAGACAGTTAAGAGAAGTAAAGGTGGAGAATGAGGAATTGAAGAGGAATAGTAAAGAAAACAAAAGGCAATAACTAAAGCTAAGAATTGGAAGACAACCCAAGAAGACAATAAATTTTCATTCACTGACATAATCAAACAGCAATTGAAAGAACATACTGAAGACTCAGTTATAAAAGTGATGAGACAAAAGGAGAATATAGTAAGAGATTTAGCAGACAAAAAGAAATGTATAATTATATTAGGAATGGAAGAGAAACACAACCCAGATAGAACCACA
Source organism: Oratosquilla oratoria (assembly GCF_046742065.1). Taxonomy (NCBI): domain Eukaryota; kingdom Metazoa; phylum Arthropoda; class Malacostraca; order Stomatopoda; family Squillidae; genus Oratosquilla; species Oratosquilla oratoria. The sequence continues at coordinate 9,391,768 of NC_134806.1, read as the reverse complement.
AGAATCAAAGAGGAAAATGAAAAAGTAAGCCAATTACTAGAATCAGTTCAGGAAGATGAACCAGAAATTATGAAGCAAATCGAAGAGAAATTTAGACTTGGAAAGTATAGCACAGATAAGACCAGACCAATTAAGATTAAATTCAGGTCACAAACGACGGCAGAGAATATCTTATCCAAAACAGGGAAACTAGCAATAAGTGAACAGTATAAAAAAGTATGGATAAAAAGGGAAATGAATAAAGAGGAAAGAGAGGAAGAAAAACAGAAAAGACTTCAAGCTAAGGAAAAAAACGAGAACAGAACGGAGTCAGAAAAAGAGAGATTCTATTGGAGAGTAGTGAATATGAAACTAAGGAAAGTCGACATACAAGAGAAAAACAAAAGGGAAACAGAGAACACAATGGAAGTGGCAGAAAACTAAGAGTGTCTTACACAAATATAGATGGATTAATAACAGGATTGAATGAGTTGAATGATTATTTGAAGGAAAAAGAACCGGACATAATGGGAATTGTAGAAACAAAATTAAAAGGTCCACTACCACCCAACAGTGTAGGACATGATGCATATAATTATTGGATTAGAAACAGAGAGAAAAAGCAAAGGGGTGGAGTTATGTTCCTGACTAAGAAGGATATAAACGTGAAGTGTGTCACATATGGAAAGAATACAGTAGAGATGATAATGATGGAAGTAAAAGACAGAGATAAGAAGAACAGAAAGTTTGTGATAAATTATGTGCCCCCGAAAACAGCCTCATGGGAAGAGAGTGAACATAAAAGTATGTTAGAGGACACAAAGATAGCATTAAACAAGATAATGGAAGATGGAGGAAGAATAGTTATGATGGGCGACTTTAATTGCAAAGAAATCTGCTGGGAAGAAATGACAGTAAAGGGTGGAGACGGCTCATGGGGAAACGCTCTACTTGAGATGATTACTGACCATACAATGACACAATGGATACAGGAGAACACTAGGTATAGAAATGAAGAAGAGCCATCGAGACTAGACCTAATTATTACATCTGAACCCAGAAAGTGGACAAGATTGAATATAAAACACCAATAAGTAAAAGTGACCACATATTGATTGAACTGGAACTTAATGAAGAAAAATACATGAAAAGAAATGAACAATATAGAAAAGGAAGAATGATGTACGAAAAAACAAACTTTGATCAAATAAGAGAATTCTTTCAAAAAGAAAACTGGGAAGAAATATACAAAGAAGAAACAACAGTGGAAGAGAGATGGAATGTTTTGACAAAAATTTACAAAAAAGGAGTGGAAAAGTATGTTCCAAGACAAAAACAAGAAAAAGAATATGTAAAATGCTGGTATAACAAAAGTTGTAGGGAGTTAAAAGACAAAAGAGACAAAGCCTGGACCAGATGGAAAAAAGACAGACGACCTGAAAAATGGAAAATATATACTTGTTATAGAAATGAATATGTAAAAACGTGCAGAGAGGAAAAGAGAAAATATGAAAAAGATGTCATAGAAAAGTGTAAAGATCAACCAAAACTATTCTACAGATTTGTAAACAAACTGAAAAACAAACAAGACTTGGAGAAATTAAGACAAGAGGGAGTTGAATACACAGAGGAAATGGAAATGGCGGAAATTATGAACAAACATTTTAAATCAGTGTTTACAAGGGAGAACATACAACCTGAAGAGAACGAATGGAAAGAGAAAGTCCCCCCTATGAAAGAAATAGAAGTAACAAAGAATGAAATATTGAACCACTTGAGTAATCTTGATGTCAGAAAATCACATGGACCAGATGAAATAGCAAACTGGATTTTGAAAGAATGCAGGAATGAACTGGCAGACATAATACATAGCATAATAAACAGTTCCTTGAAAGAAGGTAAAGTTCCAGATGATTGGAAAAAAGCAAATATAGTACCTATCTATAAAGGAGGAAATAAAGAAGACCCTAACAACTATAGGCCAGTCTCTCTAACAAGTACAATAGCAAAAATTTGTGAAAGAATTATCAAAAGTAGATGGGTAAAATATTTAGAAAAAAACAAAGTGCTAAACCCAAGGCAATTTGGATTCGGACAAGGACGATCATGCGTCACCAATTTAATATGTTTCTATTCAAGGCTAATAGATATAATACAAGAAAGAGATGGATGGGCTGACTGTGCATTTCTAGACCTAAAGAAAGCTTTTGACTAAGTACCACATAAGAAGTTGCTTAAGAAATTAGAAACTGAAGGAGGAATACAGGGCAAACTGCTAAATTGGATGGAAGACTTTTTGCAAGAAAGAAAAATGAAAGTAGTGATAAGAGACCAACACTCGAATTGGGATGAAGTAATAAGCGGTGTTCTGCAGGGAACAGTTCTGGCCCTAATAATGTTTGCTATATATATTAATGATATGGACGAAGGAATTGAAAGCTACAGTATATGAGCTTCTTTGCAGATGATGCAAAACTACTGAAAAGAGTGAAAACAGAAGAAGATTGTGAATCACTACAGAGAGATCTAAATAAAGTACAGGAATGGAGTAAGAAGTAGGAGATGGAGTTCAATACAAAAAAGTGTAGAATAATGGAATTTGGAAAAAGCAAAAACAGAATAACAGGATCATATAAATTGGGAGAAGGAATTAAAAAAGTAGAAAATGAGAAGAACCTGGGAGTCATTGTTATGAATAATATGTCACCTGAGAAACATATAAATAAGATTTTTTGAGAAACTTATAATTTAATAAGAAAGTTGCATTCACATACCTGGATGAAGAAATGGTGAAGAAAATCCTAATCACCCTGATAAGACCAAGATTGGAATATGCAGCAACGATATGGTCACCAAGTACAAAAAAATGTATAAAAAAACTTGAAAGAATACAAAGAGCAATTACAAAATTGGCACCAACACTCTCAAAACTATCATATGAAGAGAGACTAGCAAAACTTGAACTACAGACACTAGAGCAAAGAAGAGAGAGAGGAGATTTGATAGCTATTTACAGAATCATGAAAGGCATAGAAATTACTGATAGAGAGAATCTGATAAAATGGGATGACAGAAATACAAGAGGACACGGAAAGAAAATAAAAAAAGACAGCTATAGAAGAGATTTGAAAAAGAACAGCTTTCCTCACAGAGTAATAGACAGTTGGAACAAGTTAGATGAGAAAGTGGTGTGTGCAAAAACAATACATGAATTTAAAAATAGTTTAGATAAAATGAGATACGAAGACGGGACCCCACGAGCATAGCTCCCCTTCCCGTAAAATACAACTAGGTAAATACACACACGCACTTTTGTCGGATGGACGGCAAGGATTAGAGTTCTGAAGAAAAAGTGAAATTTTCGTGGACCTCAACGCAAAGGAAGTACCTATTGTATTTACAGGGAAGGGGATAACTCTTGGTGTCATGGGAAAGTGAGGAAAAAGGAGAAGGGGAGGGATTACTGATGGAAATGAAAGGAAATGAGGAAGGAGAAGACTTGGTCCAAGAGGCCAGACATCTTGTAAACAAACGGAGGACCGATGATTCTGGTGATGGGATTAACAAAAAATGTAAAGATTAGAAATATAGATAAGAGCAGCACAATGGAAGGTGAGGATAATAATTTCCAGGGATTTAATGAGGGTGGGGGGGATACCAACCTCCCCCGATTGGCAAGACTAGAGGAGAAACTTGATAAGATGATCGAACATTGAGAAGACAGGTTCGGTAACGTAACCAACATTGCGCAGAGAGTTGAAAAGTTGGAAGAACTAGAGAAGGCAAACAAGAATTTAACTAATGAAATAAAAGAATTAAAAAGACAGTTAAAAGAAGTAAAAGAGGAGAATGAAGAATTAAAGAGGAATAATAAAGAGGCCATAGCAAAAGAAACACAGGGTTGGAAAAAAATCCAGGAAAACAGTAAAGTTGCATTTACTGACATAATTAAACAGCAAATGAAAGAACAAACTAAAGACTCAGTTATCAAAGTGATGAGACAGAAGGAGAATATAGTAAGAGACTTAGCAGATAATTAGAAATGTATAATTATATTGGGAATGGAAGAGAAACATAACCTAGATAGAACTTCAAGAATTAGTGAGGAAAAAGAAAAAGTAAGCAGTTTACTAGAATTAGTTCAGGAAGATGAACCTGAAATAATGAAACAAATTGAAGAGATGTTTAGGCTCGGAAAATATAGTACAGATAAGACCAGACCAATTAAGATTAAATTCAGGTCACAAACAACAACAGAGAATATCTCAGCAAAAACAGGGAAGCTAGCAACAAGTGAACAGTATAAAAAGGTATGGATAAAAAGGGAAATGAATAAAGAGGAAAGAGAGGAAGAAAAAATGAAAAAGGAAAGAAGCTAAAAAAAAAAAACGAGACCAGAACGGAGTCAGAAAAATAAGAATTCTATTGGAGAGTAGTGAATATGAAATTGAGGAAATGGACCATAACAGAGAGAAACAAAAAAGAAACAGATAATACAATGGAAATAACAGAAAGTTAAGAGTGTCCTACACAAATATAGATGATTTTATAACAGGACTGAATGAACTGAACGAGTATCTGAAGGAAAAAGAATTGGACATAATGGGAATTGTAGAGACAAAATTAAAAGGTCCACTACCACCCAGCAGCATAGGACACAATGCATATAATTATTGGATTAGAAACAGAGAGATAAAACAAGGGGGTGGAGTTATGTTACTGACTAAGAAGGATATAAACATGAAGAGTGTCGCATATGGAAAGAATATAGTAGAGATGATTATGATAGAAGTAGAAAACAGAGATAAGAAGAGCAGAAAGTTTGTAATAAACTACGTGCCCCCAAAAACAGCCTCGTGGGAAGAGAGTGAACATAAAAGTATGTTAGAAGACACAAGAATAACATTAGACAAGATAATGGAAGATGGAGGAAGAATAGTTATGATGGGCGACTTTAATTGCAAAGAAATCTGCTGGGAAGAGATGACCGTAAAGGGTGGAGAAGACTCATGGGGAAATGTTCTACTTGAGATGATTATTGACCACACAATGACACAATGGATTCAGGAGAACACTAGGTATAGAAATGGAGAAGAACCATCGAGACTAGACCTAATAATCATATCAGAACCTGAAATAGTGGAAAAGGTAAAATACCAGGCACCAATAAGTAAAAGTGACCACATATTGATAGAACTAGAACTGAATGAGAAAAAATACATGAAAAGAAATGAACAATATAGAAAAGGAAGATTGATGTATGAAAAAACAAATTTTGATAAAATAAGAGAATTCTTTCAAAATGAAAACTGGGAAAGAATACACAAAGAAGATACAACAGTAGAAGAGAAATGGAATATTTTGACAAAAATTTATATAAAAAGGAGTGGAAAGTATGTCCCAAGACAAAAACAAGAAAAAGAATATGTAAAGTGCTGGTACAACAAAAGTTGTAGGGAGTTAAAAGACAGAGACAAAGCTTGGACCAAATGGAAGAAAGACAAAAGACCTGAAAAATGGAAAATATATACTTGTTATAGAAATGAATATGTACAAACGTGCAGAGAGGAAAAGAGAAAATATGAAAAAGATGTCATAGAAAAATGTAAAGATCAACCAAAACTATTCTACAGATTTGTAAACAACAAACTGAAAAACAAACAAGATTTGGAGAAATTAAGACAAGGAGTTGAATACAGAGAGGAAATAGAAATGGCAGAAATTATGAACAGACATTTTAAATCAGTGTTTACAAGGGAGAATATACAACCGGAAGAGATTGAATGGAAGGAGAAAGTCCCCCCTATGAAAGAAATAGAAGTAACAAAGAATGAAATATTGAAACACTTGAGTAATCTTGATGTCAGAAAATTGCATGGACCAGATGAAATGGCAAACTGGATTTTGAAAGAATGCAGGAATGAACTGGCAGACAAAATACATAGCATAATAAACAGTTCCTTGAAAGAAGGAAATGTTCCAGATGATTGGAAAAAAGCAAATATAGTACCTATATATAAAGGAGGAAATAAAGAAGACCCTACCAACTATAGACCAGTCTCTCTAACAAGTACAATAGCAAAAATTTGTGAAAGAATTATCAAAAGTAGATGGGTAAAATATTTAGAAAAAAACGTGCTAAATCCAAGGCAATTTGGATTCAGACAAGGACGATCATGAGTCACCAATTTAATGTTTCTATTCAAGGCTAATAGATATAATACAAGAGATGGATGGGCTGATTGTGCATTTCTAGAACACTGTTCCTCCAATTACTCCCCCTGTTCCTCTCCTAATCCTCTCAATCAAGATCCTCCCATAAGCCTTCCCAACTACACTTAACAAGCTAATCCCTCTGAAACTACTACATTCACACTTGTCCCCTTTTCCCTTGTAAAGTGGAACTATACAGGCACTCCTCCAGTCCTCCAGCACTCTACCCTCTCTCTAGCAAACATTAAATAACCTCACCAGCCAGTCCACCTTCACTGTACCTCCTTTCTTTAGACATTCTGTATGGCATCCATCCAGACCAGGTGCCTTACCTGCTTTCATCATTTTAAGAACTGCCTTCACTTCATCCTTCCTTATTTCTCCATTTTCCTCACTCATCACGGTCATTTTCTTAGCATTTCCCACTGGAACTATCTTTCCCTCCCTATCCTCCTTCACATTTAGCAACTCCCTAAAATATTCTGCCTATCTTCCCCTTACTGCCTTCTCTTCCATTATCATCTCTCCATCTGCACCTTTTACCTTTTCTTCTCCACTTGATTCGCCTCCTCTTCCTCTCTTAATTTCTTTCCAAAACATCTTTTTATTACTTTCAAAATTTTCTGTCATACTCTTACCCCATTTCACATCTGCTCTCCTCTTTGCCTCCTTTACCTTTTGCTTTACTTCTCTTTTCTTTTCTTTGTACCTCTCATATGACTCCCTTGTCCTATTTTGTAACCAATCTGTGAAAGCTCTCTTCTTCTCTTCTACAACCTTCTTTGTTTCCTCATCCCACCATTCACTATCCTTCCTTCTATTTCCTCCTGTCCTTGTTCCACACACCATCCTTGCACACTTTGTGACTCCCTCTTTGAACCATCCCCATTCCTCCACACCTAGCTCTACTCTATCCTTCACTCCCTCCCACTCCTCCTTCAGCTTCTTCTTGTACTTCTCCTTTTCGTTTTCATTTACAGAGTTCACTCTAAGCACCTACCTACCTTTTGTACCTTTCCTCTTTCTCCATCTATCCTCCACTCTCAACTTACCTTCCACCAAAAAATGATCTGATATTCCCCCATCCTTAACTCTTCCTATCATAATCCTATTTACCACTATGTAATCCATTAACGCTCTATCTACCACCCTTCCATCCACCACCCTCTCCCATGTGTACTTATGCTTGACTTTCTTCCCAAACACTGTATTTGCTATCATCAACTCTCTTTCTAGACACATTTCCACCATCAACTCTCCACTACGATTCTTTCCTGGAACTCCACATTTCCCAACCACTCCATCAATTGGACCATTTCCTACCCTAGCATTAAGGTCTCCCAATACTATTACATTGACATTTCTCCCTAAATCCTCTATGCGCTCATTTAAATCTATCCAAAAGGCCTCCCTTTCTTCTACACTCTTATCACTGCCAGGCCCATATGCACTTACAAAGACCCACATCTCCTTTCCCAGTTTCACCTTCATCCACATTATCCTTGAGGAAACCTCCCTCCACTCCACTACACGTTTACCTATCTCTTCACTTACTAGAATAGCCACCCATTCCCTCCCTCGCCCTCTCTTCACTCCTGATAACCTCCCACTTACACTCCCAAACTTACACTCGCCCTTCCGTTTCAACCTAGTTTCACTCAAAGCCAACACATCCATCTTCTCTCAAACATACTACCTATCTCTTCCCTTTTACTCTCATCTGTACCACATCCACGCACATTAAAAGACCCAAACCTTAGGGTGCTGGTCGGAAAACTCCCAGACCCTCTATTCCCTGTGGTGGGGGAAAAGAATACTGCCACCAAGTATTTCCACTTGGATCGTAAGAGGTGAGAAGAAAGGGACAGGGATTGGGACTAGGCATCCTTCTCCTTGTAGCCCCACAGGGGACATTCCTAAAAGAAAAAGCAAAGGCATAAATGAACTAGAAATGAATTATACAACAATCCACAGGGAGGTGAAAAGAAATTTTCAAATGTGCTTTGTAGAGAAATGCTAAGATGAACCAAAATACATGAAAACATGGAAAAAATCACCTAGCTAATATTAGGTTTTTTAAGGAGGCTTCAGCTAAGCAGAATGATTGATAGTTTCCATTATGGCTTCACACAGGTGAGCAGAGTTTTAGAGGAAGGCGAGGTAAGCAATATTTTGGGTTTTGAAACGCCAAGGTGTGAAAATTTAGTGGTACAAATATGAAAATAAAGAATTTCCACTGCACAAAAATTTTGTATTTTGATGGTGTGCAAAGCAAAATGAAAGTTTCATTAAAATTTGGCACTATAGTAACACCGGCATCACTTCTTAGCACAGAAGGACAGGTAATTTTATTCTTGTGTGTTCCTCTCTTTTATTGTGTTACTGGAAATTATTTTGGATGCCCATGAACATGCAAATGGCCTTGGCTTTCAGTTTAACCCAAAGGTAAAGAGAGTTTTTAAGTTACATAGTCTTGTCATAAGTGGATTGAAATTATGTGAAAAGCTTGTATGTTAAAAAGAAAAAATAGATAAGGTAAACAAATGAATAGAATAAGAAATAAATCATGGGGAAGAAAGCATTGTACAAAAGATTGAGATACAAAAAGTACCTAATCCTTTTTGTATGTTAGGGCTTCCTGTATAGAAGTGAAGGAACTGTTCGTCAGAGTAAGACATTCACAAGACAGTCTCGATCAAAGCATCTAGTTTCCTAAAAGAAAAAAGAACAGATCAAAGATATATAAAACATAAAAGACATCAAATTGTCCAATTTATTTATTTATTAATTTTTCAATGGATTTCCATAAAAATTCACTCCGATACTCTTCACATTGTTTGCCTCTTACAGAAAAAAATATTTATCAGTCTAGCATTATTTCTGAATAAGTGTACCAATGTCCTTAAGGGTCTTTAAAGTAAACTACTCATGTGAATAAAAAAATTCTGAAGGGCATTTACATGATGTCACTAGGGTGTCAGGATGGAGACCAGTGACTACTGGAGTTCCACAAGGTGCAGTGCTGGTAACACTTATGTTTCTTATCTAATGCAAAGATCATGAGAAGAATGAAAAACAGGAATGACCGTCAGTTTGAGTGAAATGATCCTGACACTATATTTATATGGAACAAAAACTTGAAAATTAATTTCACTACTACATACATACATATACCAAGGCTTTTTCCCCCTTACAAGGGAGGTAGCCACAAAGGAAAAGGCATAAAATCATTCCCACCCATTCCATCCCTGAATACACTCCACACCCCTCCACCCTCCCTTTTATCTTAGCACCTCCTGGATGAAAATATTACAAATTAGCAATAGCTGCAAATGACCATTTTGAATTTGTTTTTTAAATTAATCCATTATTAAAACAAAGGAAGAGAAAGATTTGGGAGTGTTGACAAGATAACCTGTCATCAGATACATCAGAATGTAAGAGAGACTGGATTGCTGGAAAACATTTAAGTAGCTTTTTATTTCATGGATGAAGAGAAAATTAAAAAAGTCAAGAGAAACCCTAACCTTTTATTTTCTTTCTCTATGGTAAAATCACTGTTTTCACTCAGTTATCCAGGAGTTCAAACCTTTCAAATCTTCAGTTAGTCATGATACCAAAGAAGAGACTGAATTATACAGTAATATATGACATAGATCTTATTGTAACCATTATTACTTAAAATTGTTACATCATATAATAATGACTTTGATATTATTGATGTCCAGGCTGGCATTGAGAGCATCCAGACGTGGGATGGAGTTCTTCAGGGAGAACGATTGAGAACAATGTCATGTTCAGATAAAGTAGCTGGTTGGAATATTGTGGGTCTGCAAGGTGCCTTGTTGTCACACTTCATCCAGCCTGTCTATCTTGAATCTATTATTCTTGGCTCCCTCTTCAATGCATCTCATATGTACAGGTAATGTTTCAGTGTCTTAGGTTTTAAAGATGTGTAGAATATATATATATATTTTTTTTTTATTGTTGTTATTGTTTAATTTATTTTCATTTATTATTTTATTCATAATTTATTTTTATTTATTCTGTTATTATTGTTGATTACATAGAAAAAATGTCTTGGGTATCTTTGATATATCATATGGTATAATAATTGGAGATTAATCTCATTTCTATTGGAAAGGCAGATGTTTTACTATTTGGTCATTCTGCCATCTTTAAATATCTCTTTAACCCCTTAATGATTCAATCATTGTTGTGATATTGTCCCCAAGGATAGAAGCAGCAGTCATCAATAACAAAATGTAATATTTAGTATTTATTAATTAAGTTCATTCCAATCAATATATCATGGAATTGTGACACCATAACATGATGGAGTCATGCTGCAGCTTTTTATAATAGGATACAAATCTACTCAAAGAAGAATTCTAATTACTTAGCTTTGATTTCAATCCCAATTTTCTACTACCCTTCTAAAATCTTTCCTTTACCATTTGAACTTCACTTCTTCGGCACCCCTGTATTGGGTAAACAAGTTTTATTCTGTCAGTGCTTTATTTACTTTAGACACACCCTACAGACAAGAGTACTTAGCATTCTTTAAAGTTTGGAGAGTACATACTCCACCTTACAAGGGAGGTAGCCAAAAGTCAAAGGCATAAATGCACTCCCACCCATTTCATCCCCACATACTCCACTCCCATTCACCATCCCTCCCTCCCTGGATGACAGGTCATCCCTACATCTTGCTGACTGCCCTGGGTCAGAAGTAATGCAGCAAGACACAGCACATCCACAGGAATGTTGCTTCATTTAATTGGGGACCCCTCCATCCCTTCATGCAGAAAAAGAGAAGACTGGGAGAAATACCTTTGGGCTGCATCAAAATATAATTCTTACATACTCCTCCCCCCCCCCATCCTCCACCCACCCCCTTCAATCTATCACTGCATCATCCATACACAACCATTCTCCCTTCCTTCCTCAAGAGAGATTCCCCTCTTCCCCAATGCCCCTTTTACCCTATCCATCCAAACCATCCCAATACTCTTGGAGTTTGGAGAGTAATACATATACCAAAAGGTTCTTTCCCACATATAAGGCTAGGGAAGGCATGTACCCAGCCTTCACCTATCTCACTCCTGTAGGGCACTCTTAGTTTTCCCCTTTTATCATAGTTCTTTGTGGATGAAAGGCCATCCCTGTCCCCCCACTCACTGCCTGGGTCAGAAGCAGTGCAGCAAGACAGCACCTCCATAGTGGTGACCAACAACAGAAATTGGGTTGTTCTAGAATTTACAGAGCTCACAAGAAGAGAACATATTTCTTTAGGAATTCATCAGCCATTCACAACCACTCTCTACTTACACCTATCTCTCAACCTCTCCTTTCCCTCCTTGACACATTCCCCTTGAACTGAAGGCACCCCCTTTGCCCCATCCATGTGGCCTATTCTTGATTATCCTAAAGTTCACTCCATCCATTTCTGCCTTTCACACTCTTTTTACTAGTCCTTCATCACCCACTTTTCATATGCTCAAATTATCCTGATTCCTTGCTCAGCCCTGTTCTTATGTTACATCACCATGCATTTAAACTTTAGCATATGATGACGCCAACGTCGGTGTCATGAGGTGTGAGTGAGTATAAGAGGATGCTGGCATTGGTGTCCTGATTATATTTATTTTGTAGTTGTAGCTGAGTAACCCCTGTATTCTGTGATAAGGCTTGATTGCATTTTCTATGGTTATCAACATTCACACTAAAAGAGGAAGAGTGAGACCACAGTAACTATATTTTGTAATGTGTGTATTGTGGTGCATCATTGTACATCGTGCAGCAGATGCTGTGTGTGAGAATTTGACTTGTATTGAAGAGGTTAGATACTTCATTTCAGACACATTTGAATTTCTCCTTTCTGCCTCCCATAAATTTGAAGTCATTGCACCATAAACAGATGTGAGCACAATCACCTTTTCATATATTCTTTTCTTTGCATTTGTCCCCAGATACCTGTTTTTTCATGACACTCTTCATTTTCTCCAGATATTTACTTCCTTCCCTTACTCTAATTTACCCCCACCCCCACTCATCCATTTCATCTGTACTTCAAGATTTATCTTATTGTCACCCTATCCCCATGTACATCTCATTGCCCACATTTACTTTCATTTTTCTCATTTCACATACCCTCTCTAACTGTGTCACTAGCTGCTTTAGACCCTCTGCTGACCCACTCACTAGGAGTGTCCTCTGCAAACAACCAGCTTGTCACCCATCTCCATCCATGCACATTTGCCTTCTGCAGACCTCCCATTCCATCCCATCCATGTATAGGTTGAACAACCATGTTGACAATGCTCATATTTTGTGCAGTCCCACATTTACTGTGATGCATGAAAGGGAGTGGGTGGGGTGAGGGAGTATGTGTGAAAAATAACTTGATGACAGCCCAAAGGGCTTTCTTCCTGTCCTCTTCATTTCTGCATGAGGGGACGGAGAGAGGGGGGGTCGCCGATTTAATGAAGCAGCCTTGCTGTGGATGTGCTGTCTTGCGACACTTCTTCTGACCCAAGGCAGTGGGCAAGGTGCAGGGATAACCTTCTCATCTTAGCTCCTCATGGATGTCATCCCTGTATCGTGCCCACTGCCCTGGGTTAGAAACATTGCAGCAAAACACAGCACATCCACAGCAAGGCTGCTTCATTTAATCATACACACACACTGTCCCCTGATGCAGAAAGAAAAGAAGATGAGGTGAAATCCCTATGGGCTGCATCAAAATGGCAATAATTTTCCCTGATAACTCTAGTGTTAAAAACCACTAACACTATGAGATTATCCCACAACATCCATTGAAAATGGATGAAGGAAACTATCACTCCAGACTTGAACCTATTTATATTATTATAGTCATTATACCTTGGATTTGAAGGTAGTATTTTCACTCATTCTTATTCATGTACTTTCTCCTCCTAATTTTACCAACAGAGCTGTATGTGGCAGAATAGAGCACACAGTTGAGGGGCTACCTCCACCATTCCGTCTCAACAAACCAAGGATGAACCAAGGAAGCTCAACAGAATCAAGGCAGCCACAAAAAGCTCCTTCTATTGCTCTGAACTGGGACTGTGGTATGTAAATGCCATTCCTTTGACATTCTCTGTGTAATGAAAGATTTTAAAATTGTGGTATTATCAGAATTTGTTTTTAGTCCCTAGTACTTGCAGTTGTTCTTTGCAGTTTTTAGAATAAATATTTTATTAAGTTAATATACAAATAACATCCTTAATACCCATGTTTAATATAGTAGGAGCTATTTACACTATACCTTACTGAGGTACTTTGCTTTTTCATGCTACACAAACATGAAGAGTAGTCCATCATTTTTAGACATCTTTCACATATTACAATGTGTACACCATGTAAGCAATGACAGGTACCTAATGTGACAGTCCTGCAAAATGTTTATCAAAGAGAACTCTCTATCTCTATCTCACTCTCTCTCTCCTTCCCTCCACATAATATAGAACCAACACCTGGTTACTGTTGCCCTTGAACTAAGACTACTGCAAGCTTGTAACAGAAACATTCCCACATTAATACAGACATCATTCCTAAGTTTCTTCCCAGAGCAATCTAGAAAGAAGACCTAAAGACACTTGCAAAATGCTGTAGGGTTATATATATATCCAGTTTATATTTTGAAACCAAAACCGGTTCAATGTGTTTATGGATAGGGTGGTGGGGGTAATGGGCAGGGGACTGGAGAAGGTTAAAGGAAATAGAGAAAATTGGGAGGTAAGCTAATTGTTTGTTTTCTGACAACACTGAACTTGTGGCAGGGTCAAAGGAGAGATTAAGGGAGCGTCGCTTGCGATCATTTGAAAAATTCTGGTACATGAGTGAATTTTAGGTAAACATTTCAAAAGAATCTATGATGGTGGCAACACTCATACAAAGTTGTACAACTGTATTTTATTTCTATATTTTTATACAGCATAAAATAGATAAAATATTGGCAAGCTCTGGCAAACCCATTGCATAAAAAAGCATTCTGTATATGGAAATAGTGTCAGCATTTCTATAGCTGTTTCGTGTTTGCTACAGAATTGTGTTTATGGAGATATTTGACAACTCCCACCAGCATACCCTACAAAGACAGTGGACAGGGCATCAGTGCTCTTGAAAAGTTCAAAGTAAGGTGACATCACTCCTGGTGCTCTCACCGTATGCAACAGTTTTGATTCCTCACCCTGTATTGTTGCTGTGATCATGGAAAAATTAAGAAAGTGAAGCGGCAGAATATAGAGGGGGGCCTATGAGTGCCTGAAATAGAAACAAGAAGGAGAGAGGAGAAAAACAGCACAGCTGCACCCAGCACTCTGCAAGCATCTACCAGCCATGCCTATCTTACACCTCCAACCATGCCACACCACTCACCTTTACCTCATACCTCATCAGCAAAGAGGAAATTAGAGATTTGCTATACATTGCAACCATTAAATATTTTTATACAGCATAAAATAGATAAAATATTGGCAAGCTCTGGCAACCCCAGTGCATAAAAAAGCATTCTGTATATTGAAATAGTGTCAGCATTTCTATAGCTATTTCGTTTTTTGCTACAGAATTGTGTTTATGGAGATATTTGGCAACTCCCACCAGCATATTCCACAAAGTGGATGCAAAAATTTTGATTCCTCACCCTGTATTGTTGTTGTGATCATGGAAAAATTAACATGAAAGTGAAGCAGTAGAATATAGAGGGGGCCCATGAGTGCCTGAAATAGAAACAAGAAGGAAAAAGAGGAGAAAAACAGCACAGCTGCACCCAGCACTCCGCAAGCATCTACCAGCCATGCCTACCTTACACCTCCACCCATGCCACACCACTCACCTTTACCTCAAACCTCATCAAAAAAGAAGAGGAAATTGAACATTTGCTATACATCACAACCATTAAATAAATGGTCAAGAAAAATGGTTGTGAAAATTTAAATCCCCCGTCTTGTAAAGTTTATGTTTTTGGTCTTTCTTTTGTAATATCTTAAGTTGCTCCTTATGGATTGTTATAATTTTTGTTTCATTTGAAAGAAAACATCGTTCTTTATTTTCTACAGTATATATATATATATATATATATATATATATATATATAACACAAGAACCCACAGTCGGAGAAAGAATAAACTTCGAATAAAGAATAATCCTATATTTCGGCTATCAACTGTAGCCCTCTTCAGGAAAGTACATAAGGTAGAGAACAGAGGGGACTTATAAACTACAGTAAGAAGAGATGTGGACAGTTGACCTCACTCAGGCGCGGGGCTAACTGGGGTGGCGGAGGAGGGAGGGGGTGAGGAGAGGGGAGGATGTAACGTCCGCACTAGCAGCATTTTTTAATTATTCAGAGAAACAAATTAAAAAAAAAAAAAAATCAGAGGTATAAGTTTGATTTATACACTAATGTAAGGGGTAATTATAACAAGTTCATTAGATACATATTTGAAACTTTAATTTCACCTACTCTGTAAAGCAATGTGACACTCCCTTAAGGGAGTTAGTGACAGTGTGTGGGAGGGTATGCAATAGGAGAAAATTGAAGGTGAATGTGGGTAAAAGTAAGTTCACGAGATCAAAGGGAGAGGATGGCAGAGAGTTAGAAGTAAGTCTTAGGAGAGGGGCTGGAGGAAGTGGATAGCTTTAAATATTTGGGTTGCATGTGACAGGAAAGGGAAGAATGGAGGTGGAAATAAATTGTAGACAAAGAAGTAAGAATATGCCTGTGGGGATTAAAAAGTGTCATGAGAAATAGGCATTTGGGAATGGATGCAAAGAAATTTGTATGAAGGGATGATTGTGCTGATGGTACTGTATGGGGCAGAGACATGGAATTAAAGAGAGGTAGAAAGGGAAAATTAAAATATGTTTGAGGTGAAATGTCTGTGAAGTGTGGTAAGGGTTGGATAGAGTGAGAAATGAGGAGGTGAGGAGGAGAGCTTGGGTGGAAAAGGAGATGGCAGATAGAGCTGATGAAAGGGTATTGTGATGGTTTTGACACATTGAAAGAATGAATGAAGAAAAATTAGTAAAAGATGTGTAGGAGGTAGAGGTGGGTGGAATGAACTTGAGGGGACAACCGAGGATGAGATGGATGGATGTTGTGAAAGGGGCTTTGAGCAAGAGAGTAATGTCTGTTGACCAAGGAAGGGATAAGGCAGGTGATAGGGTAATGAAGAATGTGTATAGATGATACTGATGCAAGGAAGGGAGGGGGTGGGGATGGAAGGGGTAGGGCGTGGTTATGTATGAATGATATTTTGATGCAACCCAAAGCGATTTCTCCCTGTCTTCTCTTTTTTTTCTTCAGGAGGGGGCTGAGGGGTGGAGTCTTTGATTAAATGAAGTGGCCTTTCTATGGATGTACTCTAGTGCAGCATTGACTCAAACCCAGGGCAGTGGGCAGGATACAGGGATGACCCATCCTCCATGAAGAGATAAGATAAGAGGAAAGGATGATGGGTGGGAGTGGGTACTTGCCTTTTGATTTGGCTGCCTCCCTTGTAAAGGGAAAAAAGCCCTTGGTATATACATATATACCAGGTGCTTTTACCCCCTTACAAGGGAGGTAACCAAAGTCAAAAGGCATAATTGCATTACCACTAGTTTCAACCCCACCCATTGCACCCCCATTCACCTCCCCTCCCTCCCTCCCTCTCATCTTGGCTCCTTCTGGATGATGGGTCATCCCTGTATCTCACCCATCAGCCAGGGTCAGAAGGAATGCAGGAAGACACGGCACGTCCACAGCAAAGCCATTTCATTTAATCAGTAACCCCCCTCTCCATCCCCTCATGCAGTAATGTTCATTGAAGATGGGGAGAAATCCCTTTGGGCTGTCTCAAAATATCATTCACTCATAACCACTTCCATGTGTCACAGTATCATCCATACACAGCCACTCTTTGCTCCCCTATCTTCTTTCATCTCCCTTCCTTCCTCAACAGACCTCCCCCTTTTCCTCAATGCCCTTTTACTCCATCCATCCTTCCATCTCACCCTCATGTTTACTTCTTTGACTTCTCTTCTGCTTTCCACACTTCTTTTACTTATCTTTCTTCATTCATTCTTTCCATGTGTCCATCCTAATACTCTTTCATCAACCCTGTCTCCCATCTCCTTTTCTACCCAAGCTCTCTCTCCTTGTTTCTCACTCTACCCAACCTTGTAATCCCTACCATACTTCTCAGACATATTTAAAATCTTCCTCTCCTATGTTCCATGTCCCTTTTGAGGCAACACTCATTATCATCATCCCTGAAGTCCATCTGTGAACCTCACTGCTATGTGGATATACTTGGTGCTATCACTTGCTCTCCAAACCTAAAATCACTCTTTCTCTCAGTACCCACTTTTCCATTTCGCATGTGGAGAGTTGGCAGCGAGTGACTACCTCCTCCACCCCTTCAAGCTGGTGGCAAATAGCCTCACACATATACAACCCAGACAACAGTCCAGAATTTATTCCTACAGAGATCTGGATGCCTGAGAATCATTACCAGCTGCCATAAGGCCATGGATTTCTGGTCAGATAAAACATGAGGCAATAATTGATAGACACTGCACAATTAACTATTTTTCCTTTTTACTACAGTATCCTTAGAACATATTCTGGAATGTGTGTTGAAGTTTGTCATATTGATTGAATTAAGATTGAAGATTTACACTTTGTTTCTGTTTTTGTAGATGAAGGTCATCCAGAAGTTGTCAATGCCATGACTGGTCGACCAGAAGGAGATGGTTCTTCAAGACTTTGCAAGAAGAAATTTTTCCAGAGATTTATTGACCTTATTGACAAAGTTCCCACAATTACTAACATCAATAAAGAGGAGATCAAACAGATGTCATATGGAGATGCAAAGCAGCACAGTGTGGACTATCAGGTTGGTATATTTTTACCTTTTGTGTATTTTCATAGAAATTGTATGACCTATACATGCATGGAAACTCCACCCAGAAAATTTATGTTAACTTGATTAAATTTTATCCCCCATCAATATAACAGCAATTTTTTCCCAATAGTACATCTTGTATGAGATATACATATAGTACATCTCTTAATAAGAAATAGACGTTTGAGGATGGATGCTAAGAGGGGATTGTATGAAGGGGTGATTGTGCTGACAGCACGGTATGGGACAGAAGCATGGAACATAAGAGAGGAAGATTTTTAATGGGTTTGAGATGGAATGCTTGAGAAGTATGGTAGGATTTATTAAGTTGGATAGAGTGAGAAATGAGGAGGTGAGGGGGAGAATGGGGGTGGAAAGGGAGATGGGAGATAGGGTTGATGAAAGAGTATTGGTATGGTTTGGACATGTGGAAGGAATGAGTGAAGAAAAAATAGTAAAAGAGGTGTGAAAAGCAGAGGTGGAAGGAGTTAACATGAGGGAGCAACCAAGGATGAGATGGATGGATGGGGTAAAAGAGGCATTGGGAAAGAGGGGAATGTGTGTTGAGAAAGGAAGGGAGAAGACAAAAGACAGGTGAGTGGAGAATGATTGTATATGGATGATGCTGTGATGCATGAAAGGGAGTGGGTGGGGAATGGGGTGAGGTGAGGGAGTATGTGTGAATGATATTTTGACACAGCCCGAAGGGATATCTCCCCATCTTCTCTTTTTCTGTATGAGGGAATGGAGAGGGGAATTCGCTAATTAAATGAAGTGGCCCTGCAGTGGATGTGCTGTGTCTTGCTACATTGCTTCAAACCCAGGACAGTGGGCAAGATGCAGGGATTACCCATCATCCAAGAGGAGCCAAGAAAAGAGGGAGGGAGGGGTGGTGAATGGAGTATGTGGGGATGAAATGAATGTGAGTGGATTTATGCCTGTGTTTTTGGCTACCTCACTTGTAAAGGGGAAAAAGTTGTTGGTATACATATGTATCATCTCTTATACATCAGTAGAATAATACATACATACATATACCAAAGGCTTTTTCCCCCTTACAAGGGAGGTAGCCAAAAAACAAAGGCATAAAAACCATTCCCATCCATTCCATCCCTAATACACTCCCCTCCCCTCCACCCTCTACCCTCCCTCTCATCTTGGCACCTCCTGGATGACGGGTCATCCTTGCCTCTTGTCCGCTGCCCTGGGTCAGAAGCAGTGTCACAAGACACAGCACATCCGCAGCAAGGCCGCTTCATTAAATCAGCAACCCCCCCTCTCCATCCCCCCATGCAGAAAAGGAGAAGACAGGGAGAAATCCCTTTGGGCTGTGTCAAATTTTTCTCACACATACTACCAGTCCACCCATTCCACCTCATGCATCACATCATCCATATACAACCATTCACCAGTATAATAATAGATATGAAAAATATAGGTGTATTTCCATCTTAATCAGGGATCTTCAGTATAAAGATAATGTGCAAACACTGAGGGCACATATACACATGGAGGGAGAAAATTGTTCCAGTTTACAGGATAAAACTGCCATACAGAGGACACAATATGCCTCATATTACAATGCCCCACCATAACAATAATTCCATGAGTGACTTGGTCCCACTTGGAGGCCATTTCCAGTTGCCTGGAGGGTGCAAGAGAGACCAGAGGCATTAGATTGATTAATCTCCTTAAAAGTGGCAGTTTGCCGACAAGATTGACGAGATAAACACCATATGAGGACGGAGCCTTTATTTGTACGACGTTTCGCTTATTACAGCTTTTTCAAGTACTAGTTGAGATACAAATGCTAGAGATTAAATAAGGGGAAAGTAGGGAACGGGGAGAGAAAAGGGGGGGGAAGGAGGAGGAGGAGAAGGGGAGGGGGGATTGGACACTGGGACAGGATGAGAATGCTGGCCCAAACGTCCGGGGGTGAAATGTCCACAAAGGGTGGTTTAGATATTTAATATTTTGCTGGCCATGGGTATTAGGGGAATAATGTGAGGCGAGATGTTAAACATGCCCCTGTTTTGTTCAATAGTGTTCGTTCCTTGAATGATTGCTGCTTCTAAACACTTCCTGCGGATTTTGTCTGGTTCCCGTATCAGCAGCTCTGCATTCTTCCAGTCCATAAGATGGTTTTCCTTGTTTCTATGTGTCACACATTATTCCCCTAATACCCATGGCCAGCAAAATATTAAATATCTAAACCACCCTTTGTGGACATTTCGCCCACGGACGTTTGGGCCAGCATTCTCATCCTTTCCCAGTGTCCAATCCCCCCCCCTTCTCCTCCTCCTCCTCTTCCTTCCCCCCCTTTTCTCTCCCCGTTCCCTCCTTTCCCCTTATTTAATCTCAAGCATTTGTATCTCAACTTGTACTTGAAAAAGCTGTAATAAGCGAAATGTTGTACAAATAAAGGCTCTGTCCTCATATGGTGTTTATCTCATCAAGATTGATTAATATTCACCTCACAACATTTCTCACTGTCCAACCTCATTACATAACACTCCTGAAATACTTCATCTGAAACAAATTTATGCTCTGCTTGTCTCTCTCAAATGTACATGTCTACTCTACAGTGTTGTGGACTCCCTTGTACAATCTTTTATGAGTATTCATCCCCAGATACCAGTTTTTTGTAACACACTTCATTTTCCCAGACATTTACTTCTTTCCCTAATTCCAATTCACTTTCACCTCCACTACACCATTCCCTGTTACATGTGGCCCCAAATACTTTAAGCTATATTTTCCTGCCTCCTGCCCACCAGAACTATTACTCCTTGTACATCTCATCATTGTACTTTTGCCCACATGCATTTTCATAATTTGGATGTAATTTTGTTTACAGACAAGCAAGAAGTCGTTGGTGAGAGCTTTTGCTCGTGCAGGTTTGGGGCAGTGGGTCCACAAGCCTCTGGAACAAGACAACTTCTACCTATGAGGATGAGTTTCACTAGAAAGGGTAGTTTTCTGTACAATACTGATAATTTTTCTTGACCTTTGCAAAGGTAAACAAGGAATCGAGAAATAATAAAATTACTCCCTGTGAACAATATTTGTTTTCTGTAGTATGTAAGGTATGAGTATATACATTAGATATTTGTCAAAATGTGGACTACATTGGATATTGCAAATATTGCATTTATTTACCAATTTGCATTTTACACCATAGAGGTGGTATTCTTGTTTTCTGATTCTCAAATTCTTCAAAAATTTTAACCTTGGCATCCTTTGGTCACCACTTCTGCTGGCAAATTGATTCAAAACTTATTCTCTCTCCACTCTCTTCTCTCCTCTCTCCTTTCTTCTCCCTCTCTTCTCTCTCTCTCTCTCTCTCTCTCTCTCTCTCTCTCTCTCTCTCTCTCTCTCTCTCTCACACACACACACACAACTTTAGTGCAATTATATTCAGATTATATTTCGTAAATATACTTGTAACTTGTAAACTATAAATGAGCACCAGCAGAGGTGGTTAACCCTTGAGTGTTAAATTCAAATCAATGATAATCTGGCATCCCGGATTGATGCAAGTAGAGCACAAGGCACTAAGAGCATCCTTCTCTTCATAGTAAGACATAGATGAGCACATGAAGGTGAACTCTTGCAAAACAACAAGAATTATATTAAGGCACCTGAGCAGGTCACTAACCCACACAGTAAAAACATGGAATTGGCCCAGCAAGAGGCCTCAGTTATCTTGTATGAAACTTCCACACAGAATATACAAAGCATTTAATACTCACTCCATCTGGACAATTTGGGCTGAACCAATGGTTGTGGCTGGGGGTCACAGGTTTGCAAGAGGGAAGATAATGACCTTATTACATGGCCTCTGGCTGCCATTTGTACTCAAACTCTTGTCAATCATATCCATACTTACAATAGATCTGGTTGAATTATCCTTCATGTCATTAACATATACCAAGAACATACTGGTACAACTACTGATCCATGTGGAACTCCACTAATAATTTTCCTCTCTCTAGACTCCAGGTCTTACAATAGTATCATCATTAATCTTTTCCTTAGATCATTCTTCTCCTCCTCACCTTTGAATAAAAACTTAATAATTTGGAAATGTGATCTTCCTGTCCTAAAGGCAATTTGGTTTTCCTCTAGGATTTTTCTTCATCTTATTATTTTGTCCATCTGCCTTTCATTTGTTTATTTTTTTAGATACACTTGCTAGACACACTGTTCAGTAATTCAGAGGAACTTCTTCGTCATCTTTGTAAATTGGCTTAGTATTAGGCAGTTTCCAATCCCTTGGTATTTTCTGTGTGTGTGTGTTTTATGTATCTATCAATATCTTTCTAATTGTATGATTGTAATATACATAATAAGTGTCACATTTGTGGGCTACCATCTTTGTGACTTCAATTGTCAAGCCTGGTTTTAAAGTATTATTTATGCAACATATGCATCTTATGGAAAAATTATACTGATATATGTTTGTCAAATTTGTCCATATCATTCTTAGTTTTTAAGATTGTAACCATGTTTCCTTTTACATGTGTATATGTTTCCTTAGTTATTTACCTAGTTGAGTGTGGCCCAAAAGTCACTGAGGAGTTTTGATTTTTAATAACTGGCTTATTGTTACAAATGTATGTATGGAATTCTAATATAATATCAAAACATTGCCTCAGCAACTGTGTTGTATCTGTTGTGGTATGAGCAGTTGCCCCATATTGCTGGAGCCACATATTGGGCCAAAGGTCAGTTAATAAAATATTATTGCAAATTGCAACCCCTCAGTGACTTTTAGGTCACCTTGTAGTGTATGAGATAGAGCTGTGCACATGGGGTCCAATTTCTTTGCTGCAAATTAATTTATGTTGGTGGCTTAGGCTATAGTTTTATCGAACTTGGTCCACAAATCTACACATCTATATGGAAAGCTATACTTCCTAATATGTTATAAGCATTCATGCTTTTTCAGTATGTTACTTTGATCTTTTGTCGATTTTTCAACACATACCAGCAGGTCTTCTGTCAATTTTATTTTATTTTTTACTGTTTATATACATTTGATTATTAATATTTTATTTTATCTTTCTCCTCCTTTTTGGATGGAGGTATCAAAATGTTGCCTCTTCTTGCTAGTCCAAGCTTGAAAGTACCAGTTTTGTCAGTCCTCGTATGTCTTATCTAAGCTTAGGATCATTTTGGTTGTAGCCCACTGTATTCTCTCACATTTCTGTTATATCCCTTTAGGTAGGGTGACCACACCATTGCTACATGTATTTACATAATTGTAGTATACAAGAAAGAACATTGCTTATAGGGTCCTGTCTCTTACTTTCCAAATATATCTAGCTTGAGATCCAAGTGTGGTTCCAACTTGTGACAGTCTTGTTCTCCAAATAGTAAATAGCAATGAAGAAACCAGTCATTTGTGAACTTTCTCTGACCAGATACCAATGGCCTCATTGCAACCAGTAATAGTACTCAAGTCCTCCCATAAATCTCTCTGGGAAGAGTACTGGGCTTTTCAGTAGCATGTGAATGCACATCACAAACAGTCACTTATTAACCAAATTGTAATTTCACTATGAAATGGTCACTAATAACAACATATCATTAGTTGGGATCACATACCAAGTATTTCTGTCTGAATTTTTCCAGTAGATGTCACCATAATTTCTCAACTTTTCCACTCCTTTCCAAACCCCTGAAACTATTTTTCATGTCTTAGGGAACCCTTATGTAGAAATTATTATATATCATCATAAATCACCTTGTTCACAAAGCAAACAAATAATTTAGATTAATGACATCAACAAGTACCATAATTTCTCAATTTCATTAGCAATGCAAAAAATATTGAATGTGATATACAGGGGGTGAATGATATTTGGATGCAGCCTGAAGAGATTTCTCCCCATCACAAAGAGGGAGGGAGGGATGGTGAATGGGAGTGGACTATGTGGGGATGAAATGGGTGGGAGTGGATTTATACCTTTGGCTACCTAAGGGGGATAAAGTCCTTGTTATATGTATGTATGTATCACTACCCACACACAACCTTGAGGTTCTTGGGAACCCCAGTTGAGAAATGATAGTTGTTGTGTCATTGAAACTACAGTTGCATCATTGGGAAGCCAGTCTCTCTAAATCTGTTGCTCCAGGTCTTTCTTACGGGAAACCTTTGACTACCAGGTAACTGGGAACAGCCACTGGATTGGCCCAAGAGTCACAAACTGAAGATATGGTGTACTTGTTGTAAGGCAAGAGTAGGCAATGTAGGATGTGTTCAGTAACTTCTGTGTGGAGATTGCATATGGGACAATTCTGGTAGTTATTGCAGGTAGTTATTTTTTACCATGACTTCATATCTCAATCATGATAGACACTAGTAATTTTGACATAAATAGAAAAAGAAGGAAATGTTGATGCTCCTTGAAAATAATAACATACCTAAGCAGGGAAACAAGCAAATGTAGCCGGAACTGAAACTTTGCCAAGCTATCTTGCTGCTGAAAGTTAGGAGATTGACGAATCAAAAATATATCTCAACCTGCACCAGTTACTTTTGTAAATATAATCAAAAGTTTGATACAAGAGTAACAACTGTATATCCTGAATAGTTAGTTGAATTTGAATGTACACATGAGAAAATTGGGGAATCTCCAGATTATGTAGGAGCTTAAGTAAAATGTGGTCATTAGAAGTAAACAAAAAGGGAAATGGGTAAGAGTTGATTATGTTAACCATAACTAGGTTGATGTCCATGTGAGGGTATGTGCTCAGAATACACAAAAGTTTAAATTATTCAGTCACTTGAGCAGTGACAGAATATGTTAAGAATAAAACTTCAGTTCTGTAAATCATTTTTGAGTAAATAGCCAGAGTGTACTAGAATTCAAGGAAAATTTTAGTGAAATAAAGTTAGGAGGCTGAAAATTACAAGAATATATTGTGTAATTGAATGTGCATATGTTATGTTGTATATACCCCCATTGTAAGGGAAGGGGCCAAGTCAGGATATGCCTCGATTACGCAGAAGAAAATTCACAAAAGAGGGGATTTCAGTCACTCCCTCCACCCCCCTTTTAGTCACTTTTTATGCATGGGAATGCAGAGGGGACATTCTTATCCCTCCATCACAAGAGAAAAAGGAGTAGTCAAGAAGAGACTAAAGAACAGCAGAAACAAGGAATACTAAAAGCTAAAAAGGGGCTTTGCATTCATATATGAGAGGAAATTCATCTCTGGTTCATAGGAGCGTGACTAAGGTCCCAAAACTGTATGGCAACATTAGAAAGTGACCGTTTTTACAACAACTTTATTAATGATATATCCAGATATTTAAAATGGACTAGAATTGTCATACTTTTGTAGAGACTATAAGAATTTCTACTACTGCTCATTCTTTCACATTTTATTTCTATGAAGTATCACAATGAAGGGGAAAAAGCCCTTGGTATAGAAGTATCACAATTTATTATTTTAATTCAGCATACAGATGCTAAATATTGTCTTGCTCTTCATTAGTTTTGTCAGTATGTTCAGTCATTAATTTAAAGTCTGCGCAAACTATTTTGTCTATGTATGTATCACAATGAAGAGGGAAAAGCCCTTGGTATAGAAGTATCACATTTTATTATTTTAATTCAGCATACAGAAGCCAAATATTGTTTCTCTATTGGTTTTGTCAGTATGTTCAGTCATTAATTTAAAGTTAGCGCAAACTATTTTGTCTGAAGAAGCAAATTTCAGGTTTCTGCTGCAATTCAATTTTATGAGATGTATTTGTTTTGTATTTCTTTGGAGGTTTGAGTAACATTTTAGTTTTTGCTGCTATTATATATGTCATGTGCTGATGGCACAAGAGTAGCAAAAAGTTATCATAACAGTGAATTTGTAAGATAGCACTTTGTTGACAATTTAGAGAATAATGTATGGTTTTCCACTTCTTTTTTTTTTAGCATGGTTTAGTTATTAATGTAGAATTATATTTTTACTTGAACCAACCACAACTTGAATTGTGAAATCCTGAATTACAGTGAAAAATTATCCAGCAATTAAGAATATATGAGCACTTTGTTCTTAGAAATGGTTTAGATTTAATTTTCCTTCTGTATTTTTTCTTTTTCTTCTTCCATTGAGAAGAATCAGGATCAGAGGAGGGATTGAGGAAGTTGGTGACAGAGTTTGGGAGAGTGTGTGAAAGAAGAAAGTTGAAGATAAATGTGGGTAAAAGTAAAGTGATGAGATGTACAAGGGGTGAAAGTAGCAGCAGACTGAAAGTGAGCATTAAAGGAGAGTGACTGGAGGAATTTGATATTTTTAGATACTTGGGTGCAAATGTGCCAGGAAAGAGTGAAGTGGAGGTGGAGGTAGAATGTAGATTGAGAGAAGCGAGTAAATGCCTTGGTGGATTAAAAAGCATAATTAGAAATAGAGATTTGGGAATGGATGCTAAGAGGAGATTGTTTGAAGGAGTGATTATGCCAACAGCAGTGTATGGGGCAGAAACATGGAACATAGGGGATGAGGAGAGAAGGAGTTTCAATGTGTTTGAGATGAGGTGCCTGAGAAGTATGATAGGGGTTACTAGGCTGGATAGAATGAGAAATGAGGTGAGGAGGAGAACAGGGGTGGAAAGGGAATTGGGAGATAGGGTGGATGAAGAGTATTGGGATGGTTTGGACACATGGAAAGAATGAGTGAAGAAAGACTAGTAAAAGAGGTATGGAAGGCAGATGTGGAGGGAGTGAGCATGAGGGGGCGACCTAGGATGGGATGAAAGGGTCTTTGGGGAAGAGGGGAATGTTGGTTGAGGAAGGATGGGAGAGGACAGAAGACAGGGGTGAATGGAGAATGGTTGTATATGGATGATGTGATGCATGAGGTGGAATGGGTGGGGGGATGGTTTGGACACATGGAAAGAATGAGTGAAGAAAGACTAGTAAAAGAGGTATGGAAGGCAGATGTGGAGGAAGTGAACATGAGGGGGCGACCTAGGATGGGATGAAAGGGTCTTTGGGGAAGAGGGGAATGTTGGTTGAGGAAGGATGGGAGAGGACAGAAGACAGGGGTGAATGGAGAATTGTAGTATATGGATGATGTGATGCATGAGGTGGAATGGGTGGGGGTATGGGGGGTGAGGTAGTATGTGTGAGAAAAATTTGACGCAGCCTGAAGGGATTTCTCCCCATCTTCTTTTCTGTATGAGGGAATGGAGAAAGGGGGTCGCCGATTTAATGAAGCGGCCTGGCTGTGGATGTGCTGTGTCTTGTGACACTGCCTCTGACCCAGGGTAGTGGACAAGATGCTGGGATGACCTGTCATCCAGGAGGTGCCAAGATAAGAGGGAGGGTGGAGGGGAGTGGAGTGTATTAGGGATGGAATGGGTGGGAATGGTTTTTATGCCTTTTTCTTTTTGGCTACCTCCCTTGTAAGGGGGAAAAAGCCTTTGGTATATGTATGTATGTATCATAAGTAGTGGTGACAGATTACAAAATTTCTGATTAATATTTTCTATCTTTCATGTCTTTTTGGTATTTTCATCATGTGACTATTCGTTCACGTACTATACCTTCTTGTTCTTTTGCTCCCTTTCTCCCTCCTTTCCCACACCCTTTCTCTCTCTCTCTCTGTCACTGTCTCCTTTTTCACTTTTTTTTCCATCTCTCACAATCTAGAGGAATTATCATGTTGGTGAGATTTAACTGATTTTATAATGTAGTCTTTATTCCATTCTCTCTAGTTTATATTACAGATGCTGTAAATTTGTTACAATAATCTTGTTAGGCATTAAACTAGTGAGTTATCCAAATTATGGAAATGTATACACAATATCAAGTCATGACAAAAAATTAAAAATAGAATAAGATAAAACCAAACTGAGCACCAGCTGTCCTTCATTCAACAAATCGGTTATGATATATTGAGCATCACTGATATCTATCTGGTATATAGAGTTATTTCACACTTAGTTGAAAATGAAAAAGGATTCAGGTTAACCTGGTAATGCCCTATTTGTCACATATTTAATTTCCTGTATGGATAACTTAGCTTCAGAAACTAAACATGTAAACTACAAATACACACTAGAAACTAGCCACTGAGTGTAGTTTTTCTTTCCTTGTGACATTTTTTAATTTGTTCTATGTAGCTTGCAGCTAAGTTCATACATCCTACAGACCAATCTAGTTATTATCCACTGTACTGAAGCTGATGGAAAAACTAATTACAGAAAGAAACAGTCACTTCCCCAAACCAACATGGGTACAAGGAAGGTCACTGTACCAGCACATGTCTCACAAACATCACACAAGTGTTAGAGCAATTTGACAAGAAAGCACCACTAGAAAGAATGGTTATGGTATTAATAGACATAAACAAGTTCCTAGAGATGTACTATAAAGAAAAGATAATTGAGGTAGCCATTTACAACAAAGACCAGAAATTACCAACTGTATAGATGGCAGACAGTGCTGAGTAACCCAAAACAACCAGATTACTGGGACTAAAAGACTATGATGGAATCCCGAAGGAGCAGTACACTCTCCTGCTTTATTCAACCTCTTAATACCAGGTTCAGAGCATGACACCAAAGTTATTTCACTTCAAATA
The DNA here is from genome assembly GCF_046742065.1 of Oratosquilla oratoria. Taxonomy (NCBI): domain Eukaryota; kingdom Metazoa; phylum Arthropoda; class Malacostraca; order Stomatopoda; family Squillidae; genus Oratosquilla; species Oratosquilla oratoria. Next base: position 9,363,065 of record NC_134806.1, on the reverse strand, counting down.
ACCTAATGATAACCCAGCATAATTGCTGCAAAATAGCTTGCTCAGATAAGCAAGAACAATGGCTCTGAAGTAAATGGAGTGGATACTTCCTCTCGGAAATCGTAAGTCTATGTTTACCAAAGGCTTCTTTCCCCTTATAATGGAGGAGTCAGTCAAGGAATGCACCCTTCCCATTATCATCCATCACCCATATGCAACTACATAGGTGAGTACTTCGGTCTTATTTTCAGGATCTGGTGTTATAGGAGATCACTTGTGAAGAGGTATGATGCAGGTGAGAGTATGGTTACTTGTTGCTACATCCTCAAGTGCAAGACTGTCTCTCCAAGAAGGATATAATTACTTTTTGGGATTTTTATAATGCAGGGAGGGTCCTCATTTTTTTGTAGCAACTAAGGAGCAATTCAATTATTTGCATTGCTTTTGACAACAGTTCATTTGCATGCTGATACATTTACAAAAAGGAATATACAGAAGAACTGGAAATGGCTGAAATTATGAACAACCACTTCAGATCAGTATTCACAATAGAAAACACGCCTAACAGTGTAGATAGAGAGAGAATTATCCCCAGCAATGAAAGAAATAAACGTAACACAAAAAGAAATCGGTGATCAAATTAAAACCCTTGATGTCAGAAAATCACATGGCCCAGATGGGATTACAAACTGGATACTGAAGGAATGTATGGAAGAATTAACTGACAAAATATATAATATAATTAAATCCTCACTTAAAGAAGGAAAAGTACTATTGGACTGAAAAAAGGCAAACATTGTACCAATTTATAAGGGAGGTGATAAAGAAGATCCATCTAACAACAGACCGGTCTCACTAACAAGCACAAAAGCAAAAATTTGTGAAAGTTGTCAAAACAGATGGGTTAAATACCTGGAAGAAAAATCTATACTGAACCCAAATCAATTTGGATTCAGACAAGGGAGATCATGTACAACAAATCTGATCTGCTTTTACTCAAGATTAGTAGGCATAATACAAAAGAGAGATGGGTGGGCGGACTGTGCTTTTCTGGACCTGCAAAAGGCATTCGATAAGGTACCTCATAAGAAATAAATAAATAAAATAGAATCAAAGGGTGGAATCAGAGGAAAATTATTGGAGTGGATGAATGACTTCCTGATTGGGAGGAAAATGAGAGTTGTAATTAGAGAAAAATTCTCCAATTAGGAAGAAGTAAAAAGCGGTGTCCCGCAAGGATCGGTACTGGCCCCGATCATGTTCGCCGTATACATTAATGACATGAATGAAGGCGTGGAGTGCTATATAATTTTTTTTGCAGATAATGCAAAATTACTTAAGGTAAAAACGGAAGAGGACTGCAACTCATTGCAACAAGATCTGGACACGATATGGAATTGGACTCAAAAGTGGGAAGTGAAATTTAATATAAAGAAATGCAGTATAATGGAATTTGGAAAGAGTAAAAACAGAATATCAAAAGAATACAGAATTGGAGAAGAAAAAATAAAAAGTAAACTCTGAAAAAGATCTTGGAGTGATGATTGGAAAGGACATGAAACCTGATAAGCATATAAATAAAATATTTGGAGAAATCTACAACTTATTGAGGTCAATCAAAGTGGCATTTACTTATATGGATGAAGAAATGATAAAAAAATACTAACTACACTAATAAGACCAAAACTTGAGTACGCAGCATCACTTTGGACACCCAGCACCAAAAAGAATATTAAGAAACTAGAAAGATTACAAAGAGCGACAACCAAACTAGCACCGACTCTCGCCGAACTAACATATGAGCAAAGACTATCCAAACTGAACCTACCAACACGAACAAAGAAGAGAAAGAGGAGATTTGCTGACTATCTACAGAATAATGAAAGGAACGACCTGTTAGTGTGGGACAACGGTAAAACGAGAGGACACGGTAAAAAACTGAAAAAAGATAGCTATAGAAAAAACTTGAAAAGGAACAGTTTCCCACACAGAGCAATTAATACATGGAACAAATTAGACAACAAAACAGTATGTGCAAACACTATACAAGATTTTAAGATAAAACTTGATGCGGAGAGATACAAAGACGGGTCACCACGAGCATAGCTCCCCTCCCGTATATTACAACTAGGTAAATACAGAGTTGATTTCAAACTTCTCAATAGTCTTGCCCCACTGGCTTCTTCCAACACAAGCTGAGTTGATTTCAACCACTCCATTAAATTTCATGAGGTTCACATGAACATTTTCATGTCCTGAACTGGGGTATTGGCTGCATGTTATTGTAGGGATAAAAACTACTCAATAGCATGCAGCTGACACTGTAGGGTCTATATGGGTTGCCCCTATGGACCAGAGCTACACATCATTTTGTCTGATAGAGGAAATATCTGTTCATAGAGAAATAATGCTACTTTATTATAGTATGACTGTCCCTCTGTTATACTGTCCCCCAACTCATAATACTGTCTTGTACTATTTCTCTAAATATTCATTTCCTTTTTTGCCAAACCCTGTGGTAGGAGAAGAATACTTCCACCAAGTGTTCCCACTTGAGTCATAAAAGGCGATAAAGACGGGACAGGGATAAGACTAGGCATCCTACTCTCTGTAGCCCCAGAGGGGACATAAAAAAAAAAAAAAAAAAAAAAAAAAGCAAAGGCATAAGAGTGGGAGGAATTTTCCAACCAGAACCCTAAGGTTTGGGTTTTATAAAGTATGTAGATGTGGTACAGATGAGTTAAAGGGAAGAGATAGGCAGTATGTTTGTGAGAAGAAAGATGGATGTGTTGGCATTGAGTGGAGCTAAGTTGAAAGGGAGGGGTGAGTTTGGGAATGCAGTTGGGTGTCAGTGGTGAAGAGAGGAGGGAGAGAAGGAGTGGCTATACTAGTAAGTGGAGTGGAAAATTTCTTCAAGGTTAATGTGGATGAAGGTGAAACTGAGAAGATGTGGGTATTTGTAAGTGCATATGGGCTTGGTAGTGAGAAGAGTGTAAAAGAAAGGGAGGCTTTTTGGATAGGGGGTTTAGGGAGAAATGCCAATGTAGTGGTGTTGGGAGATCTCAATGCTAGGGTAGGAGTTGAACCAATAGAGTGGTTGGGAAGTGTGGAGTTCCAGGAAAAAATCAGTGGAGAGATGATGGAAATATGTCTAGAGAGCTGATAGCAAATACAGTGTTTAGGGAAAAAGTCAAGCATAAGTATACATGGGAGAGGGTGGTAGATAGGGCTTTAATGGACTATATAGTGGTAACCAAGAGAAAAATAAGAAGAATCTTTTATGTACATGTTTTAAGGAGAGTGTGGGAATATGAGATAATTTTTTGGTGGAAGGTAAGTTGAGAGTAGAGGATAGATGGAGAAAGAACAATGTAGGGAGGTGATTAGAGTAAACTGCTTAAATGAGAAAGAATAGGAGTACTCCCTTGTTCAATAAGTAATGAGAAAATGTCAGGAGAGACACTATTTTCGTAAGCTTACAATAGTTTGTCTCCTTCAAAATAATTGCCTCTCACATCTACACACTTCTGCATGCGTTTCTCCAAATCCTGGAAGACCTCCTTAAAGTCCTTTTTCAGTAGCTCCTTCAGGTAACATTCTGATGCCTCTTTCAGCTCCTCTGTTGACTGGAATCTGGTTCCCCTGAGGCTGTCTTTCATGCATGGGAACAGGAAGAAGTCACAAGGGGCTAGGTCAGGGCTGTAGGGTGTGAGTTGTACCACTTTCATTCCCCTGTCAGCCATCCAGATGGTCACCAGCGTTGACTTATGGCATGGGGCATTGTCCTGGTGGAACCACCACTGACCACTCCACTGCTGAGGCCTCTTCTTCCTCATCTTCTCCCTGAACCTTTTCAGAACAGTAAGGTAATATTCCTCATTGACGGTTTGACCCTGAGGAACCCATTCAACGTGAATGAGCCCCTGGGAGTCAAAGAAAGGAATGACCATGGTCTTCTCTTGCGACTTGCTCATCTTTGCCTTTTTGGGTCTGGAGAGTTCGTGTGCTTCCACTGAGCACTCTGACGTTTGCTCTCAGGGTCGTGGGTGAACACCCAACTCTCGTCGCAAGTCACTACCTTATTCAGGAAACCTGAATCAGCCTCTATCATTTCGAGAATGTCAGTGCAACATTCCACACGAAACTGCCTCTGGTCGTCGGAGAGAATCTTTGGCACGAACTTGGCACAGACTTTGTGAGGCTTCAGATCTTCGGTCAGAACTGTCTCTACTGTGCCAATACTAATACCAACAGCTTCAGATATCTTCACAGATATTCGCCGGTCTTGCATCACTAACCTTTGCACTTCCTCAATGTTTTCCTCCTTGCGTGCACTTTTCGGTACTCCAGATCTGTTCATTTCCTTCAGAAAATCTGTTAAACCACCGATAGAACCTTGCTTGGCTCATCTGATCATCCCCATAGGCCTCCTTTAACATTCCATAAGCTTCTTGTTTGGTTTTCTTAACCCATTCAACTCCGATGACAAGATGTCTTGTCATTTCGTCAAATGAAACAAAAAATCATAATAAAACAACAAAATGTTTGATGATCAAACAGCACCAGAAAAATATGACGTCATCAGTCCTCCTCCTCAAGGAGGAAGAGGACTGATGAAGTCATATTTTTCTGGTGCTGTTTGATCATCAAACATTTTGTTGTTTTATTATGATTTTTTGTTTTATTTGACCAAATGACAAGACATCTTGTCATCGGAGGTGAATGGGTTAAGTTGAACACAAAATTTGATGGCGTTACGTTGCTCCATGTTTCCCTGCATCTTGACAAGTGTTCACAGATCGGCAAACCGAATCAGACTGGTTCCACCACGTTCACCGCTGCACTCAGGCCTACAAATATAGAAAACTGCCAGTTAGTCATTTTATAGAATACATGTATGTGTACTTCATGAAGTAGTATTTTGATCAAATCATATTTAATGTATCTCCTGACATTTTCTCATTACTTATTGATAAAGGGAGTATAAGAAGCTGAGTGAGGAGTAGGAGTGGATGATAGAGTAGAACTAGGAGGAGGAATGGGGATGTTTCAAGGAGGGAGTCATGAGATGTGCAAAGATGGTGTGTGGAACAAGGAGGATGGGAGGTAATAGAAGGGAGGGTAGTGAGTGGTGGGATGAAGCAAAGAAGGTTGCAGAAGAGAAGAAGCATTCACAGATTAGTTACAAACTAGGATGAGAGAATCACATGGCAGATACAAAGATGAGAGCAGATGTGAAATGGGGTAAGAGTATGACAGAAATTTTTAAAAGTAATAAAAATATGTTTTGGAAAGAAATTAAGAGAGGAGAAGAGGCGAATGAAGTAGAGAAGAAAAGGTAAAAGGTGCAGATGGAGAGATGATAATGAAAGAGAAAGTAGTGAGAGGAGGGTGGGCAGAGTATTTTAGGGAGTTGCTAAATGTAAAGGAGATTAGGGAGGGAAAGGTAGTTGCAGTGGGAAGCGCAAAGAAATTGACCGTGATGAGTGAGGAAAATTTAGGAGAAATAAGGAAAGATGAAGTGAAGGCAGCTGTTAAGATGATGAGAACAGGTAAGGCACCTGGGTTGGATGAATGTCATGCAGTGGTGGTGGACTGGCTGGTGAGGTTATTTGATATTTGTTTAAGAGAGGGTAGAGTGCCAGAGGACTGGAGGAGTGCCTGTATAGTTCCACTTTACAAGGGAAAGGGGGACAAGTGTGAGTGTAGCAGTTTTAGAGGGATCAGCTCGTTAAGTGTAGTTGGGGGGAATAGAGGGAGTAATTGGTGAGGAATAGTGTGGGTTTAGGACAGGTAGGGGTTACGTAGATCAAATTTTGGTGGTAAGACAGATATGTGAGAAAGCTATGGGAAAAGGTAAGGATGTATTTTGGGCTTTTATGGATCTGGAAAAGGCTTACGACAGGGTAGACATGAAGGCACTGTGAGAGGTATTGGGATAGGAGGAAAGCTTTTAAGAGTAGTCAAGAGTTTTTACGAAAATAGTAGAGCTTGTGTTAGGATTAGAAATGGAGAGAGTGAGTGGTTTGAGGTAAAGGTGGGACTTCGTCAGGGATGTGTTATGTCGCCCTGGCTGTTCAATTCATATATGGATGAGGTGGAGCGAGAGGTAAATGCAAGGGTAGTGGGTCAGGGATTGGAGATGGTTAAAGAAAAAGGAGAAAGGTGGGAGATAAGCCAGTTGCTGTTTGCTGACGACACTGCAGGATCAGATCAGGTATTGAGGAAGTTAGTGACAGAGTTTGGGAAGGTATGCGAAAGAAGGAAGTTGAAGGTAAATATAGGTAAAAGATGATGAGATGTAGAAGGGGTGAAAGTGGCAGCAGACTGGAAGTATTAAGGGAGACTGGAGGAAGTGGATATTTTTAGATACTTGAGTGCGAATGTGGCAGGAAAGGGAGGAGTGGGGGTGGAGGTAGAATGTAGATTGAGAGAAGCAAGAGGAGATTGTATGAAGGAGTTATTGTGCCAACAACAATGTACGGGGCAAAAACATAGAACATAGGGGAGGAGGAGAGAAGGAGTTTGAATGTGTTTGAGATGAGGTGCCTGAGAAGTATGATAGGGGTTACTAGGCTGGATAGAGTGAGAAATGAGGAGGTGAGGAGAACAGGGGTGGAAAGAGAGTTGGGAGATAGGGTTGATGAAAGAGTATTGGGATGGTTTGGACACATGGAAAGAATGAGTGAAGAAAGACTAGTAAAAGAGGTGTGGAACCAGTAAACATGGGGGGTCAATCTAGGATGAGATGGATGGATGAGGTAAAAGGGGCATTGGGAAAGAGGGGGGTGTCGGTTGAGGAAGGACGGGAGAGGACAGAAGATGAGTGAATGGAGAATGGTTGTGTATGGATGATGTTGTGATGCATGAGGGCGAGTGGTAGGGAGGTGAGGGAGTATGTATGAGAAATTGATGCACCCTGAAGAGATTTCTCCTCGTTTTCTTTTCTGCGTGAGGGTACAGAAAGGGAGGCTTTTCGATTTAATGAAGTGGCCTTGCTGTGGATGTGCTATGTCTTGCAACACTGCTTCTGACCCAGGGCAGTGGACAAGATGCAGGGATGACCCGTCATCCAGAAGGTGCCAAGATATGAGGGTAGAGGGGAGGGGAGTATTCAGGGATGGAATGGGTGGGAATGGTTTTTATGCCTTTGTTTTTTGGCTACTTCCTTTGTAAGGGGGAAAAGCCTTTGATATATGTGTATATGTATGTATGTAGAGCATGTGTTAGAATTAGAAATGGAGAGGGTGAGTGGTTTGAGGTAAAGGTGGGACTTCGTCAGGGATGTGTTATGCCGCCCTGGCTGTTCAATTTATACATGGATGGGGTGGTGTAAGAGGTAAACGCAAGGGTAGTGGGCTGGGGATTGGAGATGGTTAAAGAAAACTGAGAAAAGTGGAAGATAAGCTGGTTGTTTGCTGACGACACTGCGCTTGTAGCAGGACCAGAAGAGGGATTAAGGAAATTAGTAACGGACTTTGGTAATGTGTGCGAAAGAAGGAAGTTGAAGATAAGACGTACAATGGGAGAGGATGGCAGCAAATTGGAAGTGAGTATTAAGGGAGGAAGACTGGAGGAAGTGGATAGCTTTAGATACCTGGATGCAAATGGTGGAAAAAGGAGTGGAGGTGGAGGTGTAATGTAGATTGTGAGAAGGAAGTAAATGCCTTGGGGGATTAAAAAGTGTAATGAGAAATAGACATTTGGGAATGGATGCAAGAGGAGACTATATGAAGGGGTGATTGCCCCGACAGCACCATATGGGACAGAAACATGCAACATAAGAAAGAGGTTAAATGTGTGTAAGATGAAGTGCCTGAGAAGTATGGTAGGAGTCATTAGGCTGGATAGAGTGAGAAACGAGGATGTGGGAAGAGTGGGGGTGAAAAGGGAGTTGGTAGATAGGGTTAATGAAAGAGGATTGAGATGGTTTGGACACATTGTTACATATATGAGTATCCTATACATGTAATGTAGGAGTGTAATTATTATTTTGTAAAATGACGTCAGTTATATAACGGACGAGAATTGAGCGTTGCGTTTTGGACGTCACGTGTAGGAGATAACCAAACGTTTTGGGTCGACGTCCTAATGTTCTATTGAATCATGTTTAGTTCTGTAAGGTGCATAGTATTTATGTACTATTTTGTAAACATGTCAAGCCGAATTATTATTATGTTTTTCTGTTGATGTAATGTAAATTATGTATTAGTTCAAGGTATTGTGTAATACGTTTTCGTCGTATTTGCACGAGTAGCTTCGCCAGCGCGCGTGCAAATACGTTTAGTCTGTCTTGGCCAATCAGGTTCAAACTCCATAGACGCTGATTCTATGGGCCAATCAGGGGTGAGTTTGTTCTGTGAGAAGGGGCGCTCTGCGCGCGTGGAAGTGAGAAAGAATTCAGATAGCCCATGAGGAGGACGTGTCAGCCTCGGGCGGAGATTCCTCGGCTGTGTTAATGTAAGTCTTTTCCTCCCCCTGTTTATATATTTTAACTCAGCTATTAATTAGGATATTATGTGTGAAGTCTATGGCAGTGACGCAGGAAGCCTGGACAGTGAATCTCTTGGTAACTATTTTTCTTTCACCCCCGTTAAAATTGTGTTTAAGAACTTGGAATCATGTTTAGAATTTGTAAATCCTTAATTCCTGTTAACTTTAATGAATAATATAATAGATAAACTTTCCATTTGTTTAATTTCTTTAAATTTTCATGACGCAAAATTGAATGGCGACCTTTTACAATTTTATTCTGTGGGCAGATATCCCAAAGACTTAGGGTCTTAGGAATCTTTGATATTATCTAAGAATGTTTTATGTTATAAGTCAAAACTCCTCGTAAAGATTTGTAACATAATGGAAAGAAACGGGAAGATTAATAAAAGGTGTGGAAGGCAGAGGTGGAGAGGGTGAATATGAGGGGGCGACCAAGGATGAGATGGATGGATGGGGTAAAAGGGGCATTTGGAAAGAGGGGAATGTTTGCTGAGGAAGGAAGGGAGAAGACAGAAGATAGGGGTGAGTGGAGAACGGTTGTGTATGGATAATGCTGTGATGCATGGAAGGGAGCGGGTGGGGGTTGATGGAGTATGTATGAATGACAACCATGTGACTGCACCGCTTGTGGCAAAGAAAACTGCGCTCACAAATCCCAACACCTAAGAGGATAAGAAAACAAACATATAAACATATGTACACAAATTAATCAATCAAGAGTAATGTAACTGCAAAGCTATTCTGGAAACACCCAAATATTGTTACATTTCGGCGCATTTTTTTTTTTTTTTAGTCTTTTATCGTAAAAAGACCATGGTTTAATTGAAAAAAACATCATGTATATATTGTTACTTTAAACCATATAAACGTTACATTGTGAGTTGACATTGTGAGTTGACGACGTTTCGCTTATTACAGCTTTTTCAAGTACAAGTTGAGATACATATGCTTGAGATTGAATAAGGGGAAAGGAGGGAACGGGGAGACCGGAATTATGTGAGGCGAGATGTTAAACATGCCCCTGTTTTATACAATAGTGTTCATTCCTTGAATAATCGGTGCTTCTAAACACTTCCTGCGGATTTTGTCTGGTTCTCGTATCAACAGCTCTGCATTCTTCCAGTCCATAAGATGGTTTTCCTTGTTTCTATGTGTCACACATGCATTGGTGGTGACATCATGCCTGACGTCGTAACGGTGTTCACGTATTCGTGTATTCAGGTCGCGTGACGTTTCTCCGATGTAAACTTTATCACATCCTGAACACGGAATACGATAAACACCGGCTTTGGTGCCCGGTGTTTAGTTTTTGTGTATTTTCGTCTTCGTGATGTCTTTTATCGTCCTGCTTGTCTGGCACACTACTTCCAAGTTGGTGGTTCTTAAAATATGTCAGGTTGGTGGCAACGTCGCTGGTTGGCAACACGAGACGTCTTGTTGTGCTGTCCTGCTGCCTACGGCTTTCCCGAATCTTAGCGGCCTGCTGTCTGCAATTATCCAAAAGAAATTCTAGAAATTTTAAATATTTAAACCACCCTTTGTGAACATTTCGCTACGGACGTTTGGGCCAGCATTCTCAACCTTTCCCAGTGTTCAATCCCCCCCTTCTCCTCCTCCTCTCCTCCCCCTCCTTCTCTCCTCCCCCTCCTCCTCTTCCCCCCCCCTTCTTCTTTTCTCTCCCCGTTCCCTCCTTTCCCCTTATTTAATCTCAAGCATATGTATCTCAACTTGTACTTGAAAAAGCTGTAATAAGCGAAACGTCGTACATATAAAGGCTCCGTCCTCATACGGTAGTGCTGGACAAATACCGCTAATTTCAGAACCGGAATTACCGGTAAACAACAATGCCGTTACCGGAATTACCGGTATTTTACCGGTAAAAGACTCGTGAGGTAGTAGTGACGTCCCAAGTTCGAGTCGCCTTTATGACTTAAATCTTTAAATAAATTTCATCCTACTATGGTGTATAGTCACAACTCAAGTTTTGTAACGTTGTCACTATAAAAATCCTGCCTGCATCACGAACGAAGGAAGCACTAACCTACCCTACATGCCTACCGGTGCTATAGGCAAAATGTAAAGAGAAATATATATATATATATGTTTATGTATATATATATATATATATATATATATATATATATATATATATATGTGCGTAAGTAACCACTAGGATGTAATTATACGAAAGCGCTCTGCTTCGTTAGTTTACTTTTCCTAGTGGTTACTTACGCATTTGTGAACACACGCTCCTAGTATTTTTATTGAATACATATATATATATATATATATGTATATATATATATATGTATATATATTATATATATGCATATATATAATATATATGGGTCTTTTCCGTTTGGCGACGCGGAATTTTTCGATGAAACTTTCACAATTAATATAGTTTCGTATGCTGATCACAGAAATAACATAATTCTTTTTTAGAAATCAAAGAAAGTGCCGAAAAACTGTTTTAATGGTTAAAAATTACCGAGACCTTAGATCCAAAGACCAAGGTGACCAAGGTGAATCACACACACACACACACACACACACACACACACACACACACACACACACACACACACACACACACACACACACACACACATCTGTCCAGGGTTGAAATAATTTCAGTATCGCTGCGCTCCGAGTCGTTACTCCAACTCTCGTGGGCGGGGAGTTGGGAGGGGGTGCGTGTAAGGTCACAGCATTACCCATAGATCAGTCATACGAGCTCTGAGCTCTCTTCCGAGAGGGAAATAGATGTCGATCACGAGCCCAGCACGTGATCCAAAGACCAAGGTGAATACTCAAGGATATATTAGATTTCATTGTCAGCATGTTTTTTTTATTTATTTCCTCAATTATTTTTTCATACAAATTAGTTCATATTCTTATTTAGAAACAGAAAATATTGGCATTTTCATCACTTAAGCATATATATATATATATATATATATATATATATATATATATATATATATATACATATAATATATATATGGGTCTTCGTTTGGCGACACGCGGAATTTTTCGATGAAACTTTCACAATTAATATAGTTCCGTATGCTGATCACAGAAATGACATTATTTCTAATGAGAAATTAACAAAAGTGCCGAAAAAAACGGTTTTAATGGTAAAAAATTACCGAGACCTTAGCGGTACATACTTGCTTAATGGTAAAAGTTTAACCGGTAAAATTAGCGGGACACTGGGCCCGTCAGTACCGTCACTCAGTACCACAAAGCCGAGACGTGCTTACAGCTCTCTGAGTGTTATGGTATAGCTCATCGGTTAACGGAGCCTTAACGGTAGTAGAATTTGTGCCGGTAAGCTACCGTCAAGGTTGTTACCGATAAAACCCGTAACTACCGGTAGCTGCCCACCGGCCACCACTACCGTCAGTACCGTCACTCACTACCACCAAGCCGAGACGTGCTTACCGCTCTCCGAGTGTTATGGTATAGCTTATCGGTTAACGGAGCCTTAACGGTAGCTACCGTTAAGGTTGTTACCGATAACACAACTTTGTAGTGGTTTACCACTAAAAGTATATTTTTCGGGGGATGAATCTGGACACTTGTGCTTATACATCGGGGGTAGCCATCATGTCCCGTGTTGGCTGCCCTTAAGGTCCGAAGTATCTGAAGATCATCAATGAAAGAAACTTTCATTGGCCAGTGTTTAACAGATTCCAAGAAGAAAGAAAACGAAGAACACGGCAACTGCCGATAGACTAAGTGAACTGCGCATGCGCATCGCGGGTCGTGGGCAGGGAAGGCCAGGATACCTCATTAACAATAGCAAGCAAACTCAACAAGGCAGAAGGCCTGGGAGGAGGGGGGGGGGGTGAATATGTAAGTGTCCAGATTCATCCCCCGAAAAAGATACTTTTAGTGGTAAACCACTACAAAGTTGTGTTTTCGGTGGAAAGAATCTGGACACTTGTGCTGGCATCTGAAGCGGCTGGCTGGGAGGAGCCTGAATGCTGTGGGGAGTAATGCCGATCCTGCCCAAGTAAAGTAACCTAAGAAGAGATACATAAAAACGATATATAAAACATAAGTTTATTATGTTTAAATGATCGTGTAAAAAAGGGGGGTATAGAACAGAGACACTGGTAACCTTTCCCTAGAGGGAGTGAGGTCTCCGGTACGCTGTACCCACTTCCTATGGTATGCGAGCTATTTCCTGTCTCTCCACTTGCCCCCCCCCCCTTTAGGAGAGAGGTGGACTGCTGACCTAGACTCTGAGAGGTCGGAGGGGAGGTGCAGGCAGTCTGAGGGGGGTGAGGCGAGAGAGGCGCGTCTGGGAGTAGCCTGGTACCCATGGCTACGCAGGGAGACGGGCGTACCGTGTGTATCAGGTACCTGGTGCGGAACGAGGTAGTGGAAGCCCATCCACCCAGATTCTGCACCTTATCCACCGAATGGGTACGGAGGAACGCGAGAGAGGCTGCGAGGCCCCTAATAGGGTGTGCTCTTGGTGCCTTACCCGGGTCTGCTAGCCTTGAGTGGTTTGAGCGACGTGGAATTGTAGAAAAGGTGCTACGGGCTAACCCGTGGTGTGTCACGTAGGTAGTCTCTGTAGGCTGCCACGGGGCACAGAGGGTGAGGTCTGCCACCCTCTAAGAGAGCGGGAATGGTGATGGGAGCGATTAGGCTCTCTGATGTCTCATTCTTAGCGAGGAAGGCCGGAGAGGGTGACAGTGTAAGAGAGGAACCGTCCTGAGCCAGTTGAGAGAACTGAGGGTGTCTGGTGAGTGCTGCTAGCTGAGAGGACCTGAATCCTGTAGCTAGGGCGATGAGAAAAAGTGCTCTCATGAGGTAGCCCGCACTGTTCAATGGAACAAGACGGGTATCTAAAAACTGTAGCACTTTGTGGAGCGACCATTTTGGGGTGACCCTACGAGAAGGTGGGCGCTTAACCCTCAGACCCCTGAGGAGCAGTTTTAGTGCCCTGGAGTGCACCCTGATACCCAAGCTGAACTTGAGCGGGTCTGCAAGGGCCGAGTGGTGGGAAGCTACCGTGGAAGGCGCTCGGCTGGTGCTGTTGCCCAGCCAGGCGAGGAAGGCCAAGACCGTGGCCTGTGAAACCAGCTTCACTTTCTCCCTGGTGAGGAAAGACTGAAACCTCCGCCAGCATGACTCATATTGATTGATGGAGGAGGGTCTGTGAGCGGCTATCATGGTGTCAACTACGCTAGGTGGAAAGAGCGAGGAGAGTCCGGCTTTGAGAAACACCAAGCGTGAAGATTTAAGGATGAGCGCAGCTGATCCGCTACGTGCTGCGCGAGGCACGTTGAGCCTAGTAGGAGCGGATTGGGGCACCAGTTGTGGAGAGTTACGTACCACGGCTGAGCCTTCCACAGTGGAGCCACCAGCAGCACCTTGCCTCGGTAGCCCCTGAGCTTGCTGATGGTGTGTACCAGCATCTTCGTCGCCGGGGGAGGGAAGAGGTATATGTAGCCCCACCTGTTCCAGTCCACTGTCAGCGCGTCCGGGCCTCCTGCCTGGGTCCGTACCGCTAGTGACAGGAACTGTGGTAGCTGAGTGTTGGTGGGTGACGCGAAGAGGTCTACCTCTGGGGTTCCGTACCTGGAGACCAGGGAGAGGAACACTGTCGTCTTGAGCGACCATTCTACTGATGTCGTCTTGAAACGTGACAGTGCGTCGGCCCAGTCGTTGTCCACTCCCTTTACGTGCACTGCGGATAGGTGGATGTTCCTGTGGTGAGCTAGTGTGAGAATTTTCTCTTTTAGTTCGAGGAGTTGGCGTGACCTCGATGACCCCTGCCTGTTGATATTGTGCACTGCCGGGTAGTTGTCTAGGCACAGTCTGACTGCTTTGTCTGGTAGGCTGGGTTCGTCCTGAAGGAAACGGAGGACCACCCAAAGTTCCCTGGCGTTTATGTGTGCCTCTCTCAGTCCTGCTGGCCAGGGGCCGCAACTCTGGTGGCCCCGATCGGACTGGTACCCCCAGCCCACGTCTGATGCGTCCGAGGTGATGGTGAGGGAGTAGAGAGGTGGTAGCCAGGGTACGGCGGAACGCCATGAGGCGTGGCTTAACCAGCCACGCAGTAGCGTGTGCAGGACGGGAGGGACAAGCTTCTGTTTGTCCCTGTGCGTGGTGGGTATGGCCGCGTTGACTTCCAGCGTGAGGCGGCGGTGCATGAGGTGACCCAGGGGGAACGTGGGAGCGGCGAAGTTGTGAATCCCGAGCAGCGTCTCCCACTGCCGTCTGAAGAGTGTGTGGAAGAAGGCGGCTCGGCGAAGGCTTTTGATAGTCTTCCTAATGTTGTCTTGCGACAACGACAGCGTCGCTGTAGTCGCATCCCATTGGATACCGAGCCACTCCAGCTGTTGTGAGGGTACTAGGGAGGACTTGGGCAGGTTTAAGAGGAAGCCCATCTCCCCTAATACTCTTACAGCTACCGATACGCTCGTTAGTGTCCTCTCTCGAGAGGGAGAGTACACTAGCCAGTCGTCTAGGTACACGAGGGTCGCCACCCCTTGGTCCGCGAGGACCGAGGTGACGATATTCGAGAACTTGGTGAAGATCCTCGGAGCAAGAGAGAGACCGAAGGGGAGCCTGGTGAACTGGTACGTCTCGGTCCCCACTTGGAACGCCAGAAAGCGTCGGAACCTCGTGTGGATCGGTACGTGCCAGTACGCGTCCTGGAGATCCAGGGACGCGAGCCAGTCCTCTTTGGATAGGGTAGCACGGACCTGAGCTACCGTTACCATTTTGAAGTGTTGAGGCTTCAAAAACTTGTTTAGGGCGCTCAGGTCCATGACTAACCTTGTCTTGTCCGAGTTCTTCTTCGGCACGGTAAACAGGCGGGAAAGGAAGACTTTGCCGTGAGCTTTTTCTACCACACCCTTCTCCACCATGGCTCTGACGTGGTGGAAGACGTCTGCTGAGACCTCGGTATCTGGGGGCGGACGACGTAGAGGAGGCAGCTGTTCCCAGGGCCAGGTTAGGCCGTGTTTGATGGTGCGGGCTGCCCATCCATGGGAGGGCCACGCGTGGTCCCATCCCCGTAGGCAGCCCCTCACTGCCTCACTTCTCCCTTGGTTCCGCCTTGGTGTGCTGGGCGGTCTGGGGAGCTGTGTCGGTGGAGCACTTGATGTTGGTGGAGGAGGGCTGCTTACGGTGCCGTCTCTGTTGGCCCGGCGCGCCCCCTTTACCACGTCTCGGCTGGTTCGCTCCACGCTGTTTGCTGCGTTGCGGAAAGGAGCGAGTGCCGGGGCGGTTGTCCTTGTGCCCCTGTTGGTGGGTAGCTGTGGACGGCCTCGGCCTATACTGAGGAACTGGTACTTGTATGATGGTCGGCATGGCTGCAAGTACTCGGTCCGTGGCCTCCCGGTCGAACAGGTCGAGCGAGAGTGGTTTGGCCCTGATGACACCCTGTCTAGCCTCCGCGGGTACCGACTTCACTGCGGAGCGGCGGGAGTCGGCCCTGGCCTCGGCGAAGGCACGGACTGCGTGGGGTAGGGCTGTTGCCACTAGCGACGCCGTCTGCTCGCCCACTTCACTCAGGAGGTTCAGGGTGTCCCTGTGAACGACACGTGGGAAGAGGTTATTATTATTATGATAAGATGCCATAAGAAATATAACATCAAAATTACACAGTGCACTTACGAAGTCACAGACAGAAACTGAGGAACAAACCTGAGTTGACCGTCGGAGGCGGTGTGCACTTTGCTAGTCAGGGAGCGTAGGGCTTGTGTCAGGGTGGAGGTCAGGGAAACCACTGAGAGAGAGTGGGCCAGTTCTGTCTTGGCCGATTTCTCCTTAGTGGCCAGTTTACTCTCTGGCTCACTGAGTCTGGACGGGAGCGAGAGAGCATCGGAGGTAGTTTGCGTACCTCGCCAAAGTATCCTGGGTAGAGCAGGGTCTACACAAGATGAAGGCGGGAGTATGGGCACAGATGGTAGTGCTGGACGTTTAGATGGAGCGGACTTAGTAGAGAGAGAGGCCGTCTCGACCAGTGCAGCCGCGTCCATATTTCTCCCCTTTGCCTCAGCGGGGAAGAAGGACGAGTCGGGCATGCGAAGCATCGGTACCTCATGCTCTCTATACACGGGTGACACGTCGGCGGGGAACAGTAGTGGATTCATGAGCATAGCTCTGACAGCATCAAAGCACGTCTTTTGATTAAACTTTGGTTGCTGTGGTGTCTGCTCCGCCTGTGACCAGGGTTTCAGTTTGTAGGATATACGCTGGTCACCTTTGTCGTCCGTAGAGATACTGATGAGGACGTCAGTCCGAATCACAAAACCAGATGGTGAGGTAGGATCCGGGGCAAGCGCTATCAGCTTTCCTCCTTCGTGTTTCGTCGACCACGTAGACGGTAGAGGGGCCCAGTTGTAAGGCACGAAGTTAGTTATAGGCTCATCTTCCTCCCAGTCCGCGTCGTCATTCGAGTGTGACGAGGCGAAGCTCGGTGAGGGAGGTGGAGAGGAGCGGGCCGGACCGGGAGCGAGGGCTGGTGCCGGTCCCGGGGCAGGCGGAGTAGTATGATACCAGGCCTGAGAGGGTAGCGACTGGCGGATCAGGTTCAGTATCTCTTCCCTGAAGCCCGGCACCTCTGAGAGGAGAGAAAGTTTAGGCCTCTTGGTGGTCCTAGGAGAGCGGGATCCGGAGCGTGACCTCCTGTGCCCTTTAGACCGCCTATGTCTATGGTGCCTGTCCTCTCTCGATGGGGAGGGAGCAGACGATTAGGAAGAAGGGGAGCGAGGTTTCCCGTTGCTCCTACTCTTACTCTTAGAACTGTGTTTCTTACGCGGCGAGGCCGGTGGGGGAAGAGACACTAGGGATGGGGAGCGTGACACTGAACTCGAGGAGAAACGGTCTCGGGTAGGCGAGGGAGAGTGCGCGTAAGGAGACGAGCGTGAACGAGGCGTGTCACAGTCCCGGGTAGGCGAGGGGGAGCGTCGCCCAGGCGAGGGGCGTAGCTCCTCCCTTGACTGGTGTGGAGAGCGAGAGCGGCGGGTAGGCCGAGAGCTAGGACGGGAGTGGGAGTGGAGGCCCGAGGTGGAGCTTCTCCTAGAAATGGAGCGGGTACGAGAGCGTGACCGTCTCCTAGGGGTAGAGTGTTGCCTTGCTTGAGATGAGGCACGCTCAGGAGAGGCAGAGGTGCCTCCAGACACCGTACGGGCCCTGACGAGACCCAGCTCCAGGGCCAGGGCTTGATCAGCAAGCTCTACCCGCGGGCTGCCCCGCTTTTGTGCTGCCTTCTTCAGGCGCTGCCACACCGCCCGTAGGGACACTAGAGGAGGCGGAGCCGGTCTAGTGTCTTTAGGGTAGAGCCTCAACTGTTGCACCCAACACTCACACTGGGGGCAGGTGGTTGGGTCGTAGCGGAAGTCTACGAAACAGGGCGAGTGCGTGGAGCAGGCGAGGTGGCCGTCTCTAGCCACCTTAGCGGTGCAGCCATCCTGAGAACAGATCAGGTCAGCACACTCTGCCTGAAAAGATAAAATGCACGGAGTTAGAAGTAGTACACCAAGGGAGGAGTGACTAACAATTCTAAAACGTGACTCGAGTGGTACGGGTTGCCCAAAACTCCGTACATCGACAAAAAACACCCAGAGGGTGGTACCAACACCAGGATAGCTCAGTGGGCGACTGGTGTTGGTGAGAGCCGTGCCCCGGAACGGGGTAGTCACCCACGCTAGGACGGTGGCGCGACCCGTCCCTCGCGGGACGGGATGCGACGGCAGTATCCCGGCACGGGGGTGAGTGTGTGACGTGTCGGGCCAATGTTGTCCACCCTTGCCAAGAGGGGACGGCGGACAGGGTCCGCGTGGGTTCAGGGTGATGCTAAGATCAGGAACCAAGCAGCGTAGCAAGAGCTACTATGGGGTGCGTGGAAGCACGCATACACGAGTTCGGAGTACCCAGGGAACAACCGAACACGTATTCTCGAGACCGGGCGTAACTGGCTAGGGAACATCGGTAAAAACGAGAGGAGTCTACTCTGAAACAAACGTCCAGAGGTCCCCCAAACCTCAAAGGAGACCGGAGTACCCAGGGAACAACCGATTCCGAGGAGGGGGGGGGGAGAAACTGCTAACCCTAGTGTGGTGAGCACACACCCTCATCACACCAAGGAGGTCCCACGCACGGGCCTCAGGACGGCATGGGACAGCAAAAACCACCCATTGTTAGAAAATGTGGTACGTCGAGACGACGGAACACAAAATCTAACAACAGGATCGATAAAAAACGGAGGTTAATCTAGCGAGAGGAAAAAGAACTGAGGGAGTACACATGTGGAACAACCCCGGAAGTTCTAAGTCCCCGCGCACAAAAACCACAGCCGCCACATTTCTCTAACTCACACGGGAGAGATAGAGAATGGAAACGGCCAAAAACTTTTTCGGAACTTACTATGAAGAGGAGTGGGGTCGGACGAGAAGGAAGAGTGCTGCCTTCTAGAGGAGATGTCGACGACACGGTCCGAAAAAGCTTAATGAGGTATCCTGGCCTTCCCTGCCCACGACCCGCGATGCGCATGCGCAGTTTACTTAGTCTATCGGCAGTTGCCGTGTTCTTCGTTTTCTTTCTTCTTGGAATCTGTTAAACACTGGCCAATGAAAGTTTCTTTCATTGATGATCTTCAGATACTTCGGACCTTAAGGGCAGCCAACACGGGACATGATGGCTACCCCCGATGTATAAGCACAAGTGTCCAGATTCTTTCCACCGAAAAAATCGGTAACTTTACCGGTAGCTGCCCACCACTATCATACGGTGTTTTAACTCGTCAGTCTTGTCGGCATCTGCCACTTTCATGAAAACATTGTGAGTTACTGTGACAATATTGATTACTTACAATCGCAGTTATTTTAGTCACCTGGTCAGAACAGTTTTGGTTAGTCAAAGTCAGAATTGTTCCCATGGCCATAAAGAGAAGCGCTCCCATATTATAGCTTACTTACTGCAAAGGTTGGAATTTTCGCATTTTTACCGATTTTCTGTTCAAATAACACAACAGGAACAATTTTTTTCTCCAAGGCGAGGAGCATACACCAGGACATTGGGTTCAGGCTATATCTGTGTCTGGATAGTTGCTCACCAGACAAGTGAAGGCCCGTCCAGACGATCGACCACGGCCCGCGTGGACAAGCGAACAGTTTGCGCGTTAACAATTTAACGCTTGTGCCCGCTAGAACACGGGCAAAGTGCCTGTGTTGGTTGTTCAGCGAAAGCACCAGACACTGCCCGTGGCCGGTGATGTGACGTCGCTGCCAGACCCACGATGCATCCTATGGAGGCAAAGGGCAGAGGTTGTCATTATTCACTCTAGTGTTTGACAGACATGTCTGTCTTTGCTCCCGCTATGGATCGGTGGTCGAAACCTCATATTCTACATTTAATAGAAATTTACCTGCCTCAATACTTGTAGTTATCGTACCGCACACAGTCTGCAGGTTCCTGCCTGAACAACTACAAACTCTGGCAGTGCCAGCCCGGCACCGTTTGGATAACGCTCCATTTTTGCCTGTCGGCTCTGTTCGTTTGCGGGCAGCTGTGCCCGACGAGTTGTGCTCGATCATCTGGACGGGCTTTGAGAAATAGCACACCAGTCACTTTTCCCCCAGAATTAAATGTGTAAAGGTATTCATTTATAAAATTTGGGAAAAATATTGGTGAGCAATATATGTGTATATAGTATATATATATATATATATATATATATATATATATATATATATATATTTATATATATATATATATATGTATATAATTAAAAAAAATACATAACTTTGCACATTACATATATTATCAGATTCTTCCATTTGATATGAATTATCTTATTCAACTAAGTATATATATATATATATATATATATATATATATATAATATATATATATATATATATATATATATATAT
This sequence comes from Oratosquilla oratoria, assembly GCF_046742065.1. Lineage (NCBI taxonomy): Eukaryota > Metazoa > Arthropoda > Malacostraca > Stomatopoda > Squillidae > Oratosquilla > Oratosquilla oratoria. Next base: position 9,342,681 of record NC_134806.1, on the reverse strand, counting down.
ATATAACATTATTTGAGTAAGATAATTCATATTTATTGGGACAATCGGATAATATATGTAATGTGTAAAGTTACGTATTTTTTAATTTTGTAAATATATATACATACATATATATATATATATATATATATATATATATATATATATATATATATATATATATATATATATATATATATATATATATATATATCGATGTGCAAATGTCCTAATTCTCACTTTTCTGGTAACTGACCTACACTCGGCTAAATCGGTCACACTAGCCCTTGGTGTTCGGATAGTCGACGGGACTCGTTGCCAAGTGGCGGCAAACTATGCTAGCATGCTACTTGCTTTTGCTACTTCGTATGAGTAGAAACTACTTCGGTTACAATATTCTAGACTTTCGTGAGAGCATCTCAACAATATGTCTAATATGCGTATCAAGGTCTATATACTGTATACCGTATATAGATCTTGATGCGTATGGGTTTAACTTCTCTTAGTTCGTTGTTCAGCTTCTCACTATATGATGCGAGAGTAATTTTACTTTTGGAAATTTGAAGAAAAAATCGTAACCGAAGTCGTTTCTACTCAAACGAAGTAGTAAAACCACATAGAATAGTAGCGTGAAATGATAGTAATTACGAGGCACACTTGCTCACAATGGAACAATAAAGTGCAGCCGGCCTTTCTCCTCGAAAAGGTAGACTATATGAAACTCCACAAAAGATGATAGAAATGGGGCGCTTTCAATCGTTAGCCAACTGTGTGATCAAATCAAAATAGATGATCACTGTCTGAAATGTTGCATTTACGTTTGTTTTAAGCTGCACAACTATACTCTTAGGACAATTTGTTGGTAATGTTATGATTGTATGTAGCCACCGTCTCGAAAGATCCTGTGAAGTTAATACTAAATTTTCTACCGTATGATAGCTGTTTGTATTGTAATTGTACTATTTGATTCAGAACTACGAGTTCTTTCTCGGATCCGATTTGTGCTAAAAACTTAATCAATTTAGTAATTGGTTTTATAATGTTTAAAACAAATCTTACATAACTTACTTGTAAGGCAATTTATGAACTTAATTATCTGGTGTTGGCGAATCTTTGTTCATAAATAAATTTTGTTGGTTATTGAAGACGCTTCGAACCGTACGTTGAATCATCCCTCGTTTCAGACAATTGGTTCACAGAATTCACACCTACAAATTCTTTTAATATGTTAGCAGGACGACACTGTTATACCTTTTTGATGTTTCTTGAAATCAAACTTCTCTTCGGAGCCAGTAAGTTTGGCCAATTTATAAAATTATAATCTATTTTGCTTTAAATCTACAATCCAAATGATAAAATTCTGATATTTCTACTTGAGGTTACATTACATTGTCAACTAAATTACTACAAATGTTGGGTGCCCGTCTGTGGGTGAGGGAAAGACAGTTCGGTTTTTTTCCCTTTTATTCCTGATCCTAGTCTGATACAACAACTGCTGGTAAGCCCAGAGGTAAACTCCGGAGGTTGCCAGACTTCCCTAGCTAAAAGTTACAGAAAGGAAAAAAGGGGCGTTCCCCCACGAAGGGGTGGCCAATAAGAAACATGGTAAAATGGTGGCACTCTTGAGTGTTGCCAGAAAGGGGTATCGATGTGAAGACCGTTGGGTCTCGGTCCTACGGCGCGAGTCTCCGGCGATGACCTTTGACCGTGTTCGCCTCGCGTCGACTCGAGTTTGTTTAGTCTGTCCTGTGGCCCCTCTGGTGGCTGGCGAGCGCCGTCCGCTCGCTGTCCCTGAGTGCCTGGCTGAAAATGTCTCTTTATACCCAAGATGAAAGAAATCTTCTAACGCCTATCGTAGATGAGGGAATTCTCCTGGCGTCTCTCACAGGGTATATCACACAACTATACGTTACATTGGCATGTTTTGTAGAAGTTGACAAAGTTTATTCAAATATCTTTTGACAGAAGAGGTTGAAATATAAATTGCCTTACCCTTTGATGTAGTGTTTGTTGGTGAAAGTATTCCCACGCATGTACATTATTAATGCGGTGATGTACGGGACGAGGGAAGGACGTAGAAGGTGACAGATGGCGTCGTTGGGGCATGTTGATGTTGAACAGAATGAGGCCCATCACTAGCGATATCTAAAAGAAGCCACATAAATAGAATAATAGATTATTACTTCCTCCCATTTATGATAAAGTATTATTCCACACGTTATATTACGTGCAGGAATTTTAATCCGTCGTAGATTAGCGAAAATATTAGATTCCGACGACGAGCACCAAATAACGGTCACTATTTATGAACGAGGTTGTCGCGTTTTCCATATCTGATTCTTTTACCTGATTGGGTTCTGGTACCAAGGAAAATTCTGCAGATTCCCTATACTCATTCAACAGCCAATCAGTCATTAATTTTGAATCCACTACTGAACAAAGGTATTTCATAGCATTCCATGACTCACGACTTCGCCAATACCCCCGTGAAGAGGTCTTTTTTGTTTTTGTCGGTTCAGTGTTGTCATTGCTGTTTGAGAGCGTGAATGACGAAAGATGTTTGTTGTGAAAGTTGGACAATGTATAAGTGTGCAAGGGAAGTTACATTTGCGCATTGTATGGTTTCTTAGGTCGTTGTAATAATCGGCAACCACATGTAAAGGTTACCTACCCCACATATTAGCTTGTAAGGAGTAGCCACCCCAGAAAAGGACTTGTAATATATAAATAACCACAATGACAATCGTTTATTTAAGGATATTGGTTTGTGTAGATTTATTACGCTCATAGAGCGACAAACCTAGTACAGTAGGTAATTTCTATTTATACATAGTGTGCGTGACGCGCAGGTCACGTTACTATATACAGTGAAACTGTACGGCATTAATAAGAACATGAGAGCAAAAGAGAGAAAGGGAGATTGCACGAGACCATAAGGCCCGCACTTGGCAGTTCCATTACATTCTGTAAAGGAAAATATACTGGTAATCAAGGTGAAGTAAGCTTTAGCATCCACCAAAGTAAGAGTGTCGAATTAGGACAGTGTCTAGATTGTTGTCCGTTAAGAGAAAGTGACACACATGTATTAGGTCTTGGCTTTGGGGCAATAGGTCTCTTACTGAGGGACATTCGAGGCAGAAGTGGTGGAGATTGTTGGCGTTGTAACTATCGCATAGCTTGCAGGTGGACTATACTCGTTGCATTGAGAAATGGCCGTTAGGGCGGAGCACTGGGAGTCCCCCTGTGTTGCCACATATAATTATTTTATAATTTTATATTATTTTATTATTTTATTTTATATTTTTATAATATTGCCTCATATAATTATATTATATTTTTTTGTCACACACCACCACTGTGGTAAAAATCAAAGCTATGTTTTCTATACAAAGGTTTCGTTTCCTCGAGTCAGACATGGCATATGAGCAAAAGAGAGCGACGTTGCCGCTACATCTATTCTCTAGCCCTGCCCCCCTCACACTGCATTCAGTGTGAGCCGTGCGGGCCGTGTTATCTGTACAGATGTGGCAACACCGGGAAATCTCCTAATCCCGCCTTAGCGGTCACTTCGTGCAGTCACAATATTGTGTTTGCGAACGAGGAGTCCGTGCTTGCGATACCTTGGGAGGGAGAGACTGAAGTTAATTAACGATAGATAAACCACTCCAAATAGTTTGTGTAGATAACCCTTTGGTACTCTTTACAACGTCCATTTCCTGCTTAGTCTCGTCGACATTTTCGCGCTTCACCATCGTCGACTGATGGGAGTTCGTTTGAGTGAAAATGACTTCGGTTACAATATTTTAATTTTTAAATCTCCAATTTCAAATTAAGCTGAATGATGGTTTAAGGTATTGTAAAACTACACGAATGTTATACACACTGTTGAAATGTTCTTGGAGAAATCTAGATTTCTGTAAGCGAAGTCGTAATGATTGTAGTTGTTCAAATTTAAGTAGGGTGTAGGAAGTAGCTCATTGTGATAACCCCTTTAGACAAATTGACTGACGAAATTTTAGATGGGCCAGATCCACAGCGTAATGACGTCAAATATTAACGGGAATAAGATATAGAAAACTTGCACATATTTAAGGAGCAAGAATTGATTTCTCAATGGGTTCCTTCACAGACTTGGAGACAATTCCACTGATCAAAATTGAACTTGACCTGAACTAAGTTCACCTAAGATTACCTAAACTAATTCTAATTTAACCTAAACTAGTATAGCCTAACTTAACCTGTACTAAGTTAAGTTCAACCTGAACTAAGTTAGCCAAAATCATCCTAAACTTAGCCTAAATTAACCTAACCTAAATATGGTTTAACCTAAACTTTGTCTAACTGAACCTAAACTGTCTAACTTAACCTAAACTGACTTTGCCTAATTCATTCTGAACTAAGCCTATTCTAATTCAGCTTAAATTACCTAAACTACTGTACCCAAACTTTAACTTAGAACCTAATCCAACCTTCTTTGACACTCGAACATCACTATAGTACGTAGACAATCACATCGGAAAAATAATGTCGTAGGAAATATCTTGATAAACTTTGTGTAATTTTCATGAAACCGTGAAAATTCAGAATTAGGTTATGCAGTATAAGATGTTACGTCTGAAGTAAGTGTAAGTCTACATGCCTTTTGACTTGATTATTTCTCTAAGGGTGGGGACTTAGTGTATAGATGTTAAGTCTGATTTTATTTATCTATTTATTTATTCATTCACTTTTTTATCATTTCTTTATACGTTAGAAAAATAGAAACAAAGGAGCGTCCACGTTAGGACCCCTCCCACCCCACCATCCACTCCAAGAAATGTCGACAAAACATTGAATTTCTCGTGCACTTGAATATAGCATTTCCAAGAAATGTGCGCAGACATTTGACGTTATAAAATTGCATTTATAATCTGTGATTCAGATTGTCTCATAACCTCAGGATAATGTATGATTTGTCTGAATCTAATACCTGCCGCCGCCACTATGATAATGACGTCACATTACAATTTCAGATTTAGGGATTTTGGGCTATATTAACACGCCAAGATGCACACTGGTCGTGTAACATTAATATACATTTCACATTATGATCCATTGCCACCAGTGTTACGATTATATATTTTTGTTTATTTTTATTGCGAAAGCGTTGGCTGCCATTGCCAGTGCTACATTTTTTTTTTCAATCTTCTGTTTATCGAATATACAAATATCAATTTACCTTTGCGTCATATACGGAGTTTATTTTCATTAGTTTGCCATTCAGTTTCTCAGTGTATGACTGAAAGGTAATTTGATATTTGGATATTCGAACACCAGCCAATGTTTTTTGACATATTCCCTACGGAATTAACGTTAGCTTCCATTCTCTTGAGACATACCCGGTTATTATGGGTTTCTTGAAAAAAAAAAAAAAAAAAAAAAAAAAAAAAAAAAAAATAGTAGAACAGCAATCTCATTTTTCATTTCCTTTAAGATACTTGGATGCTAACAGTCAGATTCAGGTCTCGGAGCAGACCGAGGAAGCTGGGGTCTCGGGAGCAGATCAAGGAAGCTGAGGTCCCGGGAGCAGACCGAGGAGGCGCGGAGGTCTCGGCAGCAGACTATTCCGTGCTTGGCTCTCGTTGAATACGAACCTACACCTGGAGGTGTGAAACTTTTACTAACGAGCTGTTAACCCCTGGTAGCAAAATAAAAATTGGGCAGTGTGTTACTCCGCGGTGCTGCAACTGTTCTGGCGAACATAATGCCGGCTCCGTGGTATGCGAAAAGAGACCACAGCTGGGCACAGTGCAACTCCAATATACAGGGGAAGAACAACCTAGTAGACGAGAAGAGTTGCGGCCAGTTGAGGAACCATCACCACCGCCCGAAAATGCATGGAAGAAAAGGATGGAACAAAATGGAAAATTGCCGACATCGGAAAGTGCTAAGGTGCCAGGAAAATTGTGGGATATCGTCGACGTAGCACGACAACTACAGCAGGAAATTCGCACACCAGTTGGGGAAGATGGTACAGGAGAAAATAAAAGAGGACCATGACTGAACGACGTGAAAAGCACAGCGAAGGTACAAGACAAACTAGTGAAATGAGAAATACTGTAGATGGAAAGAATACCACGGCAACTTCGTTATGGGGCCATGGGAAATCGGATGTGAGATGAAATAATTCCCAAGTGGGCCACAGGCACAACTGCAGTGTTGTCCACACGGTTCCGAGATGGCCTAGCATTCAAACCCGGGCACAGCTAGAGGTTGTAGTCGTTCAGGCAGGACCTGCAGACTGTGTGCGGTACGACCGTACGATAACTACCAGTATTGTGGCAGATAAAGTTCTATTAAATGGCCCCATAACGAAGTTGCCGTAGTATTCTTTCCATCTACATTATTTCTCATTTCGCTGTGCCTTTCATGTCGTTCAGTCGCAGCCCTTTTTTTTTTTTTTTTTCCCTGTACCATCTTCCGCTGTGTGGGAATTTCCTACTGTAGTTGTGCTACGTCGACAACATCCCACAGTTTTCCTGGCACCTTAGCACTTTCCGATGTCCTCGGAATACACGATGTAGTTCTATTTCTATTCGTCGGCAATTTTCCATTTTGTTCTATCCTTTTCTTCCATGCGTATTCGGGCGGTGGTGGTGGTGGTTCCTCAACTGGCCGCAGCTCTTCTCGTCTACTAGGTTGTTCTTCCCCTGTATATTGGAGTTGCACTGTGCCCAGCTGTGGTCTCTTTTCGCATGCCACGGAGCCGGCATTATGTTCGCCAGAACAGTTGCAGCACCGCGGAGTAGCACACTGCCCATTTTTTATATTGCTACCAGGGGTTCACAGCTCGTTAGTAACAGTTTCAAACCTCCAGGGATAGGTTCGTACTCAACGAGAGCCAAGCACAGAGTGGTCTGCTCCCGGGACCTCCGCGCTTCCTCGGTCTGCTCTCGAGGCCTCCTCAGTCTCCTCCCGAGACCTTCGCGCTTCCTCGGTCTGCTCCGAGACCTGAGCCTGACGGTTGGCATCCAAGAATCTTGAAGGAAATGAAAAATGAGATTGTTGTTTCATTAGAAATTATTTTCAAGAAACCCATCATATCCGGGTACATCTCAAGAGAATGGAAGCTAACTAACGTTACTCCCATATTCAAAAAAGGTGACCAAAAATACAAGTCTACAGTGTAAGCTTAACTTCAGTCGTAGGAAAAATGATGGAAACTATAATCAGAGATGCTATCGAACATCATTTAGAAAGTAACTGATAAATGGTAGCCAGCATAGATTCAGACGGAAACGTTCTTGCGTGACTTACTCGAATTCTACAACACAGTCATCTCGAATAATGGCAAAAGAAACAATATAGATTTGATATATCTAGACTTTGCAAAAGCTTTCGATACCGTCCCCCACGAATGAATACTTACTAAATTAGCTTCACACAGAACAAGTGGAAGCCTATTAAGTTGGACTGGTAATTGGTTGAACGATCGAAAAGAGTTGTTATAAACGGCAAAACTTCTAGATGGAAAAATGTTACGAGTGGAATTCTTCATGGTTCCGTTCTTGGGCCACTTCTATTCATAGTATATGTAAATGATATACACGACGGACTGAAATCTAGTCTCTAAATTTGCTGATATTACAAAACTGTGCAGAATGGCAAATGATCACTTAACCAATTAGATGTTCAAGTAGGTTTAGAACTTTTAGATAAACTACAGTATTGCTCTGAAAAGTGTCTAATAAAATTTAACACAAGTAAATGCAAGGTAATGCACACAGGTAAAAATAACAGTAAGTACGATTACAAGTTATTTGAAAATTCGTTAACAAAAGTGGATGGTGAAAAGGATCTCGGCGTAATTATCAGTAACGATCTCAAATCATCAAAGAAAGCAAAAAAGGTTCTAGGACTGATTGCGCGATCTTTTGGCTTCAAAAGTCCATCTCTCATTAACAAGCTATATAAATCGTTAGTTCGTCCACATTTGGAATATGCTGTTAAAGACATTGACAGATTGGAAAAAAGTACAACGGCGAGCCACAAAACTGATTTCAAATATCAAAAATAAATCGTACGAAAATCGAATAAAACATATCTGTTTTCCCTAAAAATAGGTTAGACAATCTTAAAAAACCTGTAGTCTTTAAGAGTAAAGGGAATTGACAACATCAAAAGTGACAAAATTTTCATACTGAATGAGAATCAGACAAGAAATAATGGTCTCAAATTGCCAGGAAAGAGATCTAATTTGGAAGTGGGTAGAAACAACTTTGGAAACCGTGTAGTTAATGAATGGAATAAACTTCCTGCAGAGGCAGTGCAATGTAGTTCAGTTCGAAGCTTTAAGATTCATTTAGCTAAACACCCAAGCAAGATGCTGTAATGACTGCCATTTATTTTATATTTGTTTTTTATTTATTATTTGTCTGTTTATTATTTCCTTGATTTTCATATATTATCATGTCAATTTATTATTATTTACTATTTACCTGTTTGTTTATTATTTAACTATACCTATGTATATATTTATTATTATCTATATTATTATAGTTTTTACTTATCATATTTTATCGCATCCGACCTAGTTATGGACCAAAAGGTCTGTCGGTATGCTCCGCCTTTGTAATCCTTTGTAAACAAAGGCAGATTCGCCAACACTAGATAACAATTGGAAATTGGTATGTTATAACACATTTGTAAATGTTCACTATAAACCCACTATTGGAGAAATAATAACGGAAGTACAGGGAAACTGTAGTCGAAATATACAGTTTCCCTGTACTTCCGTTATTATTTCTCCGATAGTGGGTTTATAGTGAACCAGATAACAAGTTCATAAACTGCCTTACAAGTAAGTTATGTAAGGTTTACTTTAAATATTATCAGTCCAATTACTTAATTGATTAAGTTTTAGCACAAATCGAATCCGAGTAAGGATAAAAATAAATCCTCTGTAGAGCAAAGAGAACTCGTAGTTCAGAATTAAATAGTACAATTAGAATACATTGTTATCATACGGTAGAAAATGTAGCATTAACTTCACAGGATCTTTCGAGATGGTGGCTTCAATCATAACATTACCAACAAATTGTGCTAAGAGTATAGTTGTGCAGCTTAAAACAAACGTAGATGCAACATTTCAGACAGTGATCATCTATTTTGATTTGATCACACTGTTGGCTAACAATTGAAAGCGCCCCATTTTTTTCATCTTTTGTGGAGTTTCATATAACCTACCTTATGGAGAAAAGCTGGCTGCACTTTATTGTTCCATTGTGAGCAAGTGTGCCTCGTAATTACTATCATTTCACGCTACCATTCTATGTGGTTTTACTACTTCGTTTGAGTAGAAACGACTTCGGTTACGATTTTTTTCTTCAAATTTCCAAAAGCAAAATTACTTTCGCATTATATAGTGAGAAGCTGAATAACGAACTAAGAGAAGTTAAACCCATACGAATATTAGACATGTTGTTGAGATGCTCTCACGAAAGTCTAGAATACTGTAACCGAAGTCGTTTCTACTCGTACGAAGTAGCAAATGCAAGTAGCATGCTAGCTTAGTGTGCCTCCACTTGGTAACGAGTCCCATTGGCTATCTGAACACCAAGGACAAGTGTGACCGAGTCAGCCGAGCGTAGGTAAGTTACTCACCAAACAAGTGAGAATTAGGGCATTTGCTCACCGATATATATGTGTATATATATATATATATATTTATATATATATTTATATATATATACATATACATATATATATATATACATATATATATACATATACATAAATGTATATATTTATATATATATACATATACATATACATATACATATACATATATATATATATATATACATATACATATATATATATACATATATACATACATATATATGTATATATACATATATATATGTATATATATATATATATATATATATATATATATAAATACATACATATGCCAAGGCTTTTTTCCCATTTCAAGGGAGGTAGCCAAAAAGAAAAAGGCATAAAATCATTCCCACCCATTCCATCCCTAAATACACTCCACCTCCCTCCTCCCTCCCTCTTATCTTAGCACCTCCTGGATGACGGGTCATCCCTGCACCTTGTCCACTGCCCTGGTTCAGAGGCAGTGTCGCAAATCACAGCACATCCACAGCAAGGCAGCTTCATTAAATCGGCGATCCCCCCTCTACGTCCCCCCATGCATAAAAGGAGAAGACGGGGAGAAATCCCTTCGGGCTGCGTCAAATTTTGCTCACACATACTACTTCACCCCCCATACCCCCACCCATTCCACCTCATACATTACAATATCATCCATATACAACCATTCTCCATTCACCCCTATCTTCTGTCCTCTCCCGTCCTTCCTCAACAGACATTCCCCTCTTCCCCAAAGCCCCCTTCACCCCATCCATCCATCTTATCTTAGGACGTCCCCTCATGTTCACTCCCTCCACATCTGCCTTCCATGACCTCTTTTACTAGTCTTTCTTCACTTATTCTTTCCATGTGTCCAAACCATCCTAATACTCTTTCATCCACCCTATCTCCCAACTCCCTTTACACCCGTTTTCCTCCCCACCTCCTCATTTCTCACTCTATCTAGCCTAGTAACCCCCATCATACTTCTCAGACACCTCATCTCAAACACATTCAATCTCCTTCTTTCTTCCTCTCTTATGTTCCATGTTTCTGCCCCATACAGTGCTGTTGGCACAATCACTCCTTCATACAATCTCCTCTTAGCATCCATCCCCAAATGTCTATTCCTCATTACACTTTTTAATCCACCGAGGCATTTACTCGCTTCTCTCAATTTACATTCTATCTCCACCTCTACTTCACCTTTTCCTGCCATATTTGCACCCAAGTATCTAAAACTATCCACTTCCTCCAGTCGCTCTCCCTTAATGCTCACTTTCAGTCTGCTGCCACTTTCATCCCTTTTATATCTCATCACCTTACTCTTACCCACATTTATCTTCAGCTTTCTTCTTTCACACACTCTCTCAAACTCTGTTACCAACTTCCTCAATCCCTCCTCAGATCCTGCCACAAGCGCAGTGTCGTCCGCAAACAACAGCTGGCTCACCTCCCACTTTTCTCAATTTTCTTTAACCATCTCCAATCCCTGACCCACCACCCTTGCATTTACCTCTCGCACCACCCCATCCATGTACAAGTTGAATAGCCAGGAAGACATAACACATCCCTGACGAAGTCCCATCTTTACCTCGAACCACTCACTCTCTCCATTTCTAATCCTGACACAAGCTCTACTACTCTCATAAAAACTCTTGACAGCTCCTAGAAGCTTTCCTCCTATCCCGTATAACCTCAAAACCTTCCACAGCGCCTTCCTGTCTACCCTATCATAAGCCTTTTCCACATCCATAAAAGCCAAAAAACATCCTTCCCCTTTCCTATAGCTTTCTCACATATCTGTCTTACCACAAAGATCTGATCTACACAACCTCTACCTGTCCTAAATCCACACTGTTCCTCACCAATTACTCCCTCTGTTCCTCTCCTAATCCTCTCAATCAAGACCCTCCCATAAGCATTCCCAACTACACTTAACAAGCTAATCCCTCTGAAACTACTACACTCACACTTGTCCCCTTTTCCTTTGTAAAGTGGAACTATACAGGCACTCCTCCAGTCCTCCGGCACTGTACCCTCTCTCCAGCAAACATTAAATAACCTCACCAACCAGTCCACCATCACTGTACCTCCTTTTTTCAGACATTCTGCATGGCATTCATCAAGACCAGGTGCCTTACCTGCTTTCATCATCTTAACAACTGCCTTCACTTCATCCTTCCATATTTCTCCTCCATTTTCCTCACTCATCACGGTCATTTTCTTAGCATTTCCCACTGCAGCTATCTCTCCCTCCCTATCCTCTTTCACATTTAGCAACTCCCTAAATTATTCTGCCCATCTTCCCCTTACTGCCTTCTCTTCCATTATTATCTCTCCACCTGCACCTCTTAACCTTTCTTCTCTACTTGATTCGCCTCCTCTTCCTCTTTTAATTTATTTCCAAAACATCTTTTTATTACTTTAAAATTTTTCTGTCAAACTCTTACCCCATTTCACATCCGATCTCCTCTTTGCTGCCTTTACCTTTTGCTTTACTTCTCTTTTCTTTTCTTTGTACCTCTCATATGACTCCCTCGTCCTATTTTGTAACCAATCTGTGAAAGGTCGCTTCTTCTCTTCTACAACCTTTTTTGTTTCCTCATCCCACCATTCACTACCCTTCCTTCTATTTCCTCCTGTCCTTCTTGTTCCACACACCATCCTTGCACACTTTGTGACTCCCTCCTTGAACCATCCCCATTCCTCCTCCACTCCTAGCTCTACTCTATCCTTCACTCCCTCCCACTCCTTTCTCAGCTTCTTCTTGTACTCCTTCTCCTTTTCTTTTTCATTTAAAGAGTTCACTCTAAGCACCTCCCTACCTTTTGTCCTTTTCCTCTTCCTCCATCTATCCTCCACTCTCAACTTATCTTCCACCAAAAAATGATCTGATATTTCCCCACCCTCTCCCCTTAGCACATGTACATCCATAACTCTTCCTATTATACTCTTATCTACCACTACATAGTCCATTAACGCTCTATCTATCACCCTTCCATCCACCACCCTTCCATCCACCACCCTCTCCCATGTGTACTTATGCTTGACTTTCTTCCGAAACATTTTATTTGCTATCATCAACTCTCTTTCTAGACACATTTCCACCATCAACTCTCCACTACGATTCTTTCCTGGAACTCCACCTTTCCCAATCACTCCATCAATTGGTTCATTTCCTACCCTGGAATTAAGGTCTCCTAGTACTATTACATTGACATTTCTCCCTAATCCCTCTATGCACTCATTTAAATCTATCCAAAAAGCCTCCCTTTCTTCTACACTCTTATCACTGCCAGGCCCATATGCACTTACAAAAACCCACATCTCCTTTCAAAGTTTCACCTTCATCCACATTATCCTTGAGGAAATCTCCTTCCACTCCACTACACGTTTACCTATCCCTTCACTTACTAGTATAGCCACCCCTTCTCTCCCTCGTCCTCTCTTCACTCCTGATAACCTCCCAAAAAGCCTCCCTTTCTTCTACACTCTTCTCACTACCAGGCCCATATGCACTTACAAAAACCCACATCTCCTTTCAAAGTTTCACCTTCATCAACATTATCCTTGAGGAAAGCTTCTTCCACTCCACTACACGTTTACCTATCTCTTCACTTACTAGTATAGCCACCCCTTCTCTCCCTCGTCCTCTCTTCACTCCTGATAACCTCCCACTTACACTCCCTTACTTACACTCGCCCTTCCCTCTCAACTTAGTTTCACTCAAAGCCAACATATCTATCTTTCTTCTCACAAACATACTACCTATCTCTTCCCTTTTACTCTCATCTGTACCACATCCACGCGTATTAAAAGTGGTGCTGGTTGGAAAACTCCTAGACCCTCTTATGCCTTTACTTTTTTTAGGAATGTCCCCTGTGGGGCTGCAGGGAGAAGGATGCCTGGTCCCAATCCCCGTCCCTTTTTTCTTGCCTCTTACGATCCAAGTGGAAATACTTGTTGGTGGTATTCTTTTGCCCCCACCACAGGGTAGGTAGGCGAAAAAGGAAATAAATATTCAGAGAAATGGTACAAGACAGTAACAAGGGGTTGGGGAACAGCATAACGGAGGGACAGCCGTAGTATGAAAGTGTCATCGTTTCTCTATGAACAGAGTTTTCCTCTATCACAGACAAAATGATGTGTGGCTCTGGTCTGTAGGGGCGCCCCATATAGACCCTAAAGTATCAACTGCATGCTACTTTGCCACAGTAACATGCGGCCAATACCCTAGACGGGGTATATATATATATATATATATATATATATATATATATATATATATATATATATATATCTATCTATATATCTATCTATATCTATCTATCTATATATATATATATATATATATATATATATATATATACTGTATATATACATACATACATACATATATATATTGCTCACCAATATTTTCCCCAAAATTTATAAATGGATACCTTTACACATTTAATTTTGGGGGGAAAGTGATTGGTGTGCTATTTCTCAAAGCCCGTCCAGACGATCGAGCACAACTCGTCAGGCCCCGCTGCCCGCAAACGAACAGAGCCCACAGGTACAACTGCAGTGTTATCCACACGGTGCCGAGCTGGCCCAGTGAAACCTGGGCATAGCTAGAGCTTGTAGTCGTTCAGGCAGGACCTGCAGACTGTGTGCGGTACGGTAACTACCAGTATTGTGGCAGATAGAGTTCTATTAAATGTAGAATACGAGGTTTTGACCACCGATCCATTGCGGGAGCAAAGACAAACATGTCTGTCAAACACTCGAGTGAATGATGACAACCTCTGCTCTTTGTTTCCATTGGAAGCATCGTGTGTCTGGCAGCGACGTCACATCACCGGCCACGGGCAGTGTCTGGTGCTTTCGCTGAACAACCAACACAGACACTTTGCCCGTGTTCTAGCGGGCACAAGCGTTAAATTGTTAACGCGCAAACTGTTCGCTTGTCCACGCGGGCGGTGGTCGATCGTCTGGACAGGCCCTCACTTGTCTGGTAACCAACTATCCAGACACAGATTTAGTCCTAGCCCAATGTCCTGGTGTATGCTCCTCGCCCTGGAGTGTTCCTGCTGTGTTAATTGAACAGAAAATCGGTAATAATGCGAAAATTCCAACTTTTGCAGTAAGTAAGCTACAATACGAGAGCGCTTCTCTCTACGGCCATGGGAACAATCGTGACTTTGACTAACCAAAACTATTCTGACCAGGTGACTAAAATAACTGCGATTGTAAGTAATCAATATTGTCACAGTAACTCACAATGTAACGTTTATGTGGTTTAAAGTAACAATATATACATGATGTTTTTTCAATTTAACCATGGTCTTTTTACGATAAAAGACTAAAAATATGCGCCGAAATGTAACAATACTTGAGTGTTTCCAGAATAGCTTTACAGAGTTACAACATTACTCTTGATTGATTAATTTGTGTACATATGTTTATATGTTTGTTTTCTTATCCTCTTAGGTGTTGGGATTTGTGAGCACATTTCTCTTTGCCACAAGCGGTGCAGTCACATGGTTGTCATTCATACATACTCCATCAACCTCCACCTACTCCCTTCCATGCATCACAGCATTATCCATACACAACCGTTCTCCACTCACCCCTATCTTCTGTCTTCTCCCTTCCTTCCTCAGCAAACATTCCCCTCTTTCCAAATTCCCCTTTTACCCCATCCATCCATCTCATCCTTGATCGCCCCCCATATTCACTCCTCCGCCTCTGCCTTTCACACCTTTTACTAATCTTCCCCGTTTCTTTCCATTGTGTTACAAATCTTTACGAGGCCTTTTGACTTATAACATAAAATATTCTAAGATGATATGAATGATTCCTAAGATCCTATGTCTTTGGGATATCTGCTCACAGAATAGAATTGTAAAATGTCGCCATTCAATTTTGCGTCATCATGAAAAAAATGGAAGGTTTAACTATTACATTATTCATTAAAGTTAACAGGAATAACAAGGTAATCGTTACAAAGGACATGTAATTGAATTAAGTATTTACAAACAAATTCTAAACATGATTCCAAGTTCTTAAACACAATTTTAACGGGGGTGAAAGAAAAATAGTTATCAATATATTCAATGTCCAGGCTTCCAGCGTCACTGCCATAGACTTCACACATAATATCCTAATTAATAGAGGAGTTAAGATATATAAACAGGGGGAAGAAATTACTTACAATAACACAGCCAAGGAATCTCCGCCCGGTGCTGGTACGTCCTTCTAATGGGCCATCTGAATTCTTTCTCACTTCCACGCGCGGAGAGCGCCCCTTCTCACAGAACAAACTCACCTCTGATTGGCCTATAGAATCAGCGTCTATGAAGTTTGAACCTAATTGGCCAAGACAGACCAAAGGTATTTGCCCGCGCGCTGGCGAAGCTGCTCGTGCAAATACGACGAAAACGTATTACACACTACCTTGAACTAATACATAATTTACATTGCATCAACAGAAAAACATAATAATAACCCAATATTCTATCATTAACCCTATCTACCAACTCCTACCATACTTTCCAGGCACTTCATCTCGCACACATTTAAACTTTCTTATGTTCCATGTTTCTGTTCTTTATAGTGCTGTCGGTACAATCACTCCTTCATACAGTCTCTTAGCATCCGTTCCAAAATGTTTATTTTTATTATATTTTTTAATCCCCCAAGGCATTAGTTCCTCCTCTCAATCTGCATTACACCACCACCTTAACTCCCTTTTTCACAATTTGCATCCAGGTATCTAAAACTATCCACTTCCTCCAGTCTTTCTCCCTTAATACTCGCTTCCAATTAGCTGCCATCCTCTCCCCTTGTACATCTCATCACTTTACATTTACAAACATTTATCCTCAACTTACTTCTTTCGCACACCATCCCAAATTCTGTCACTAACTTCCTTAATCCCTCCTCTGATCCTGCCACAAGCGCCGTGTCGTCAGCAAACAACTGGCTTATCTCCTACTTTTCTCCATTGTCTACCATCTCCAATCCCCAGCCCATTAACCTTGCGTTTACCTCTCACACCACCACATCCATGTATAAATTGAATAACCAGGACGGCATAACACATCCCTGACGAAGTCCCACCTTTACCTCAAACCACTCACTCTCTCCGTTCCTAATTCTAACACATGTTCTACTACATACACTCGGCTAAGTCGCTCACACTTGCCCTTGGTGTTTGGATAGCCGACGGGACTCTTAAGTGGCGGCACACTAGGCTAGCATGCTACTTGCATTTGTTACTTCGTATGAGCAGAAACGACTTCGGTTACAATATTCTAGACTTTCGTGAGAGCATCTCAACAATATGTCTAATATTCGTATGGGTTTAACTTCTCTTAGTTTGTTATCCAGCTTCTCACTATTTAATGCGAGATTAATTTTACTTTTGGAAATTTGAAGAAAAAAATCGTAACTGAAGTCGTTTCTACTCAAACGAAGTAGTGAAAACACGTATCGTGAAATGATAGTAATTACGAGGCACACTCGCTCACAATGGAACAATGCAGCCAGCCTTTCTCCTTAATAAGGTAGGTTATATGAAACTCCACAAAAGATGATAAAAATGGGGCGCTTTCGATCGTTGGCCAATAGGGTGCTACTATAGCGTGAGGTCTACCGCCATATGTCGTCTACCCAGGTGCAGCCTGAGGTCTACCGCTTGACCCGCGTTCCTCTGGGACGCTCCCCGCTCTGTCTATCAAACATGTGACCTGCCCAAATACATAAAAAACGTGGCCTGACCTAACCTAACCTAACCAAACCTATTTGTGTCAGTCTTAGAAGTTGTGCAAAGTGTTGTTTGGCAACATTGAAACTAAAGATGAGATTCGGGGTCACAGTTTTATTGAAACAGAGAATGTACACTTCTAAGTACACCACTATCCACTTGTCCACTCACTCTCAGAGCTTGCTCACGACTCACCAATGCACGTCACTCTGGGACTGTTCGCGTCTCCGAGAGGTTCCCTTTTACTCAATTTGTTTTCCATTTATTTGCTTCCACACAGAAAATAACAGATACTCAAAATAATACAAAAATTCCTTTAATAATATAATAATAATCTATTTTACATTCATTCAACTTTTGCATTACAATAATAGAAATGATAATTTAATTACGTAAATAGAAATGACAATTATGCTTTCTTCCCGAAACTTCCAGAACACGTTATACGCACAAACACACACACATCCAATTACGCATCGCTTGCATTTCCTACATGTATTTAAAATATTAACTTCCATACACTACAAATGCTCGGCAAGCTATCTTGTCGCTATAAATTTTAAAGGTTTGGAAATATGGAAGAGGAGAACACCTTGGCAGCTATATGGTTAGAAGGTTTAAGAAGTATGACGGCTGCGAAGATTATATGGGTGGGAGACAGGGGACAATGAATGGGGAAAGGAAGGAGGAAGTGTGTCGGTGGGAGTCGGAGGGTCAATGTCGCAGTCTACACCTCGGGAGAAGAGCCTAAGGGTATCCAGGTGCATAATGGTTTCTGTGTCTGAATGTAAATGTTTCAATTTGACTTTGTAGGTTCGAAGGCGAGGACACGGAAGGGACCAAGGAATTTTGGTGAAAGCTTGGAAGAGGGAGAATGGTTCAGGGCATGCACGACGTCACCTATTGCAACGTTAGACTCTCTCGCATTTTTATTGTGAAAACGGGCCATCTCGTCTTTGGCGAGAGAAAGAGACTGAGTAATTCTCTTGAAGAGAATGCTGAAATTTGCAAGTGAAACCTTTACAAAATCATCAAGGTTGTAAATGGGGCCTATATCTGAAGCAAGAAGGTCATATGGAAGTCGCCTGTCTGAAGCAAAGATGACAAAGTGAGGCGACTCTGATATTGACCTAGTGATGGCACTATTTAGGCAAGACTGAATCATAGGGACATGGTGATCCCAGGAGAGATGAAGGTCGGAAGCAAGGTGTCGGAGAACATTGAGAATATTTCTGTTTTGGCGTTCGACAAGGTCATTTGAACTGAGGTGGTATGCAACGATATTACATTTTGTTATCTGAAAGGATTTGCAAATATTTGAAAGTATCTCATAACTGAATTCCGTTCCATTGTCAGAGAGAAGAATTTTGGGAGTAGTGAAGGGGCAAATAACTTTGTCAATGAAGGTCTTTGCAATTGTTGTAGCAGTCTTGTCCGGAACAGGTTCAAGGATACAGAATCTGGAAAAATGGTCCATACACACAAACAGGTACTGATTTCCACTAGAAGTGAGTGGTAACTTGAGAAGGTCAATCGCAACCATGTCAAAGGGTTTGCTAGGGATTGGATAAGTCAAAATGGGAACTTTACTGTGAATATGACCTTTATGGGTAGCACAAGAATGGCAGGAGTCAATGTAGGCATGGATATCTTTTCTCATAGTAAGCCAAAAGTACTGAAGTCTGGCCTGTGTTAAGCATTTGTCTTTACCTGGATGTGCAGCAAGTGGAGAATCATGTAAAAGGAACAGAACTTCAGGTACTAAGTCAGAAGGAACTACGAGTTGTTGTACAAGTCTGTTTGGTTCATGCTTGTTGGAAAGTGTGGTTTCGTGGTAAAGAACGTCATCGACGAGTCTGAAATGTTCCAAGGAGGTAGGGAAGTCTGTAAGGTCTGATGTATCTCCTGACTCGAGAGAAAATATCACACGTTTCCACATTGGGTCGGATCTTTGAGCTGCATGAATACGCGCATGAGTAAGAGTGACTGGCTGAGGGAGGGAATTGATAGCAGCAACATTCCGAGAAAGTGCGTCTGCAACATTTCGAGAAAGTGCGTCTGCTTTACCGTGCACATAAGAGAAAGTGGGATTGAATTCCTGAATGGTCAAGAACCAGCGAGCAAGTTTCCCCGGACAGGTTCTTGCCTTTAAAAAGCTAAAGAAGTGCCTGGTGGTCTGTATGGACTGTGACGGGATAGCCTAGTATGATTTCCTTAAAATGTCGAAGAGCATATATGACCGCTAAAGCTTCAATTTCAGTAACAGAATAGTTACGTTCAGCTTTGTTAAGGAGTCTGCTGGCAAAGGGAATGGGGCGAAGGTGTGTGTCTTGTTCTTGCATAAGGACAGCACCAAGACCTTGAAAAGAAGCATCAGTGTAGAGAATGAAAGGTAAGTCATGGTCAGGAAAAGCTATGACAGGAGCAGTAGTAAGGGCATTCTTTAAGTTTGCAAAAGCTTGTTCCTGGGTAGACGACCAGTGAAAAGGAACATCTTTCTTTAGCCGTGAAGTAAGAGGAGCTGCAATGGTAGAATAATTGTGGATGTACCTTCGGTAATATCCTGAAAGTCCAAGAAAGGAGCGAAGATGCTCAACGTCCGTGGGACGAGGGAAGTCAGCAACAACTTTGGCTTGATCAGGAACAGTAAAAATGCCATGAGAAGTGAGGACATGACCAAGAAAACGAATTTCTTTCTTAAGAAAAGAGCATTTGCTCAGCTTGAGTTTGAAGTTGGCATCAGCAAGACGAGAAAATACTTGTTGAAGGGTTTGAGTGTGTTCGGGTGTTGACTTAAAAGCTATTATGATGTCATCCAAATACATAAAGACATTATCACCAAGTAAGCCACCAAGAACAGTATGCACAAGTCTTGTGAAAAAAGAAGGAGCAGAGGTTAGACCCATAGCTAAGCATTTGAATTAAAAATTACCCGATGGGGTTGAGAAGGTTGTTAGGGGTCGGCTTTCTGGAGTATGAGGAATCTGGAAATAGCCTGATGTTAGGTCTAAAGTTGAAAAGACAGTATTATTCTGACCAACAGAATGGAGAATTTCCGGTAATACAGGAATGGGCGTCCTTTCGGGAATGGTGATCTTGTTGAGTTCTCGAAAATCAACAGCAGGACAGAAGGTATCATCTGGTTTTGGGACAACAAACAAGGGTA
>NC_134806.1:9297141-9314641 GCF_046742065.1 Oratosquilla oratoria | reverse complement strand
GTAGGTTGGGACGGTGGTGGAGAAGGGAGTGGGGCTCATGACATGATTGGCGTAGGTGATTTAGTCCGTATCTGTTGTGGTGGTGATAGAGATGGTACCGGTAATGGTGAAGATGGTGGCAGTGACGCAAATGATGACGGTGGTGGTTGGAGATTCGGGGTGGTGACCGGTGGAACATTGTCAACCACTGAAGACCCTTAGCTCAGTTGTGGAAATGGACCCAAAAGAGGTGGAGGAGTGCCGTGCAGCGCTGATAGATTCATGGGATCGTTCATTTTTCTAGCGATGCGGTGATATCAGTTTAATAGACATTTGCCGGCTTGACGACTGTCGCAACAGTAGTCGGAATTTATAATGGCGACGGCGGTGGCAGCTGTAATGGCGGCGGTGACGTTGTACAAGGTTGAGTCAAGTGTGGCCAAGATCCTTTGAGCTATATTCAGTCAGTCAGCCGGTCTGCCTTTTATCCACGCATCGAAATCGTAGCTGGGTAGTGGTGTCTTGTCTGTGCAAATTCGGGGAGGAGGAAGTCGAATCCACCGAGTGTTTGGCATGGAAAGGCGCGAGTGACGTCATGAACTCGATATGGTCCACATCAATGTCGACGTCTGTACCCCACAATTAAGAGGCGAACTGATTCTTGCGACTGCTCTTGCTGGGGTTGCGAGAAAGATGGTGGTGGTAGAGGCTGTTAATTGGGCTGCACGTGTTGTCCTCAGAATAGTCGTTATAATGTTGTCGGGAGACCAATGAAGAAGACGCCATGGTAATAGTGATGGAGATTATGGTGGTTTAAAAGGGGATGACGGTGATAATGGCAATTAGAAATATTAACGGTTTGTTATGTCGATCGATAACAATGCTGTGTTTTTTTTAACATTTGGTTGTAGTCCCGGTTGTGAATAAACATAAGGAAGTAGTCGAGCTGATCCAAGCGAGAGGAGGGTATTCAGTTGTAGGTTATGTAAACGTAAGCAGTTAGGCCGGTGTCGCACTATGCGACCAGGTTATGGGTAAGTTCAAATAGTTGGATAAGACTACCTGGCGATTGCCAAAACCTTATATAACGACCACTGTCTCCCTCTGGTTAAAATATTATCATAACCTTTAGAGTCTAATGACTCATAAGAGTTTGAAATAGCCAACAAGTCGCAGCGCCGGCACCTGACAGTGTAACCTACCTTGTCATTGTTAGGGCAAAGGAGCACCTTCAATTCGCTGGATAAATGATAATAATAATAATAATAATGATAATAATAATAATAATAATAATAATAATGATAATAATAATAATAATAATAATAATAATAATAATAATAATAATAATAATAATAATAATAATAATAATAATAATAATGATAATAACAATAATAATAATAATAATAATAATAATAATAATAATAATAATAATAATAATAATAATAATAATAATAATAATAATAATAATGATAATAATAATAATAATAATAATAATAATAATAATAATAATAATAATAATAATAATGATAATAATAATAATAATAATAGTAATAATGATAGTAATAATAATTATAATAATTAATAATAATAATAATAATTATAATTATAATAATTACAATAATAATGATAATAATTATAATAATAATGATAATAATAATAATGATAATAATAATAATGATAATAATAATAATGATAATAATAATAATAATAATAATAATAATAATAAAAATAATAATAATAATGATAATAATAGCAATGATAATAATAATAATAATGATAATAATAATGAATAATAATTGCAATAATAGCAATAATGATAATGATAAATAGTAACAGTTCATGATGATAATTATTGTAATGATAATAGTAGCGATTGTATTAATAATAGTAATGATAAACTCGTTTCTGCATTATCTATTGTTGTTGGTATTATTGCAATTGTGTTGCTAAGTGTAGTCGTTTTCTGTTGCTCCTGTAAAACTTCAAATAATGGAGTTTGTGATTGTTGAGAATGTTATCACTAGTGTTGTTAGTCATAATGAATTTGTTCATATCCAAGAGACGAACATAATTAATGTGATGTCAACTGTTGTGTGTGTGTGGGGGGGGGGGGTGGATGGGCAGCGAAATTCTTGCTATTATTTACTTGGTTACGTTATTCTTATTGTTGCAGTTCGGCCACATTGGGAATGTAGGCTACATCTCTCGCTTGGGTCGTCGACATTTCGCCATCTGTCTTCACAGTGAGGATGCCGAGTATTAAGTTACGTTTGTCGTGATGGACATTGCTGCTAAATTTGACTTTGGCAAAAGACTATTGTTGTGGCAAGAGTTAGTTGAACAGTTTGCAGCAATAGACGGCAATGTTAAAGACGAAATACTTGTGTTCTCAGTACTGGTCTGAAAGGCTATTACAGTAGTTAGCTAGCTGCGGCGTCAAACCTGAGATAACGGTAATAGGTAGTTTTTGCTAGTTATGCAGGAGGTATCCATTTTGTTTATGTTGCACGATTACTGGGGAAGTCGTAACTGTGAATGATGTAGCTTATTAGTCAACTAGATAGACTATTTTGCTAGCCAAAACTATGTGATATGTGTGCTAATGTGTTGATGATGTCCCTCTGCATATTTTGTGCTTTCGGACACCAGGTGATGGCATTCGGACAAGGCAGCCCAAAGTTTAGTAAATGTTATAATTCCACCCATTGATACCCGAATTCAATATAGTTGAGGACCTAGACAGATTGGGCGAGTGGGCATCGCTCGGAGTAGACGCTTATGCGCTGAGGTCAGGATTCGAACCCAAGCTTTGCACAGTCTGTGATATTGTAATGAAGACCCATGTAAGGGTGGGGGTGGGGCAGTCGTACTGAATCGTTATAGTGTATAAACCGTTGATCTTGTAGGGGCCGCTTTGGACGAGGGACGGAACCCTGACTGCATTGGTTAAAGAGATTTTTTTTGTCTTGATGATAATCCAGGACTTGATGGGATTCTATTTTGTTCTAAGAATCTCTGAACCACTTTTAATTCTTCCATTTCGCTACGCTGGGTGTTTCCCTCGGTGAAATCGAATCGCCCGGCGGCAGCCAGGACAAATGTATAGGTCCTGAAGAACAGTGTGTGTGTGTGGGTTAATCGAGGTTAGTTAACCCTTACGTTGATTAGAGGATGTTCTTCGTCAGTAACGGTGTTGGTGAATGATCATGGATATACTGACCAAGGAAGTGATGTCAACTTATATCTAAAAATAGCTGCCAAGACAATGGTGAACGGTGACATCATACAAATGTACGAATAGTGGTGAATTGTGCTTAGGATAATGACACCTTTTATGGTAGTTCTAAAGACAAGTGACAATAATGCAGGAAAATGGTGTTAGTATTTCGTCGCAGATAGCAGTGCTTCAATCTTTATGGATTATGTTGCGCCGAAGTGGAGACACAAAGGTGGCAAAGAAGAAATTGAATGAGGGTAGTAGAAAGGTACAACAAAAATGAAAAATTCCCAGATTTTCCTTTTTAGAGTGAAGATTAGTTTCCAACCATAACAGGTGATGGTAATCAATTTAAGTAGTTATAACAAAGAAGGAAATTAGTATTGATAACGAGTGATAATGGTAATGTTAATGAAGATGACGATAGTAGTGGTGTGTCAGAGATGTAATAATAACGATCTTGAAAACGAGTGATATGATGATAATGATCATAGACCTGATCAAAGTGGAAATGGATAGTGTATACATCTTAAAACAAATAATAGTAATAGTAATGACTCAAAGCGGTAATGCCACGAGGAGCTCAGCCACCTTTCTTCTATGTACATGGATAGTTTAGGCAAGTGCCAGGCACCAGTGGCTACGTTTTACAAGGCAAGCGTGATACACGTCATGTAGTAGCACATTGCGATGTTTGGATTGGTGGTAGCAAATGTAACCGTTGAGCTGAGTTGTCGCCGCCAGTCCGTCTCATAAGCTCCGCCTCCCTCATTTATGTTTCATGACCTATTTCTTCTTGTACGTAGATATATTTCCAAAATATCAGACATTGATATGCAATTATATCATGGCTTAGGTCATTTACTATATCGAAAGATACCTTAGAATCTGCCTGTCAGGGACGACTAGTAAAAGGACAAAGTTTAGAAGACTAGTTGGCTGGTGACGACAACGGTATTGCTGATGGCATAATCAAATACTAATATTTTCTTAATGTTATGAATTTAGTTGTAATGGCAATGCTAATTTCAAAGTAACATAGTGATAATGATAATTATTTAATTGCTACCATATAAAATCATAGAGATGAAACATGATATGATAGATAAATGGTAATGTCAAGAAATTGTGTAATTGCAGTAAAACGGATTGTAAAATGAAGATATGGTGATAAAATAAACATTGAGAGACAATAGTAGTGTAATGATGATTAATTTGGAAAAAAAAAACGATAACGATAGTGCCATAACAAATATTATATCAGTAATTGATCAGGTGATGGCAACGAAGGCGTGGTAATGCTGCAACTGATGGTCTAAAGAAGAGATCAGAATTCATTAATTTGATCTTGATGGGGATGTTTTAGACAATTAAGAATTACCTCAGCCATGAAATTATTATTATTATTGTTATTATTATTATTATTATTATTATTATTATTATTATTATTATTATTATTATTATTATTATTATTATTATTATTATTATTATTATTATTATTATTATTATTATTATTATCATTATTATTATTTAATTTGGGGTGGGGGTAGGGATGCGCACATGGATTAAAGAGAAAGTCAGGGAATTACGAAAAAAGAATAACTGTAATTGGAGAGGACTGGAGAACCCCAGGTAAACTATTCATAAACAGTTGGAAGAAAATATTCACCAATTTGATACAAGATGAATATTGTGATACTAAAGAGGATAACGGTTAGAATGAAATATTACAATTCGAGAGAGATTCATAAAGTATAGCAAGTAGTTCTAGTTGTAACAATGAAGACAGTAGTGGAAGCATTGGATCTGCTTCTACGACTAAATACTAATGATAATGATAAGAATGATGGGGATAACAAGGAAAGAATGTACCGACAGCAGTATCCGACAAGTGAGTGATCCTACAAATCGTGTCATTTATAATAGTGATATGTAAAATTATAATTCTACTAGCTTCTTCATTATAAACAACGTTTCTACCATCCCTATTATCACAGCCATCATCACCACCACCGCTATTTTCATAACCATTATCAGCAGCAACGCACCACCAAAGCTGGCTCATTTATATTTATTTATTTTTTCGTCTCAGGCTACACCACCACCGTCGCTGTCGTTTGGGGTGCTGCGTAGATGAATGTAAGGAAATATACCACACAATACAGAAGGGGTTATGATAATCACTAACGTCACCATCAGTATTCATGTCATCATTGTCATAATCAGTATAGTTGCAGTGTAATCGTAATGGTCGTCACTGCCAGTGTCCTCACCGTTACCAATACTCTCGTTATCATTACAGTCCTTATTGACGCAGAGTTGGCCAAAATTATCATCACCCCTATCACCATAGATACCAGCATATTCAGGATTACCAATAAAATAATCATTACAAATAACATCGGCATCACCATCTTTATCATCACAACCAACATAAAAATCATTATCACCATTATCATAATGCTCCTCCTCCTCACTACAAACCCTTTGAAGCTCTAGGGTCGCGTTGCCCGGGACCATGACACTACCATACCTACTTCCCGCCCAACGCGGCGTGCGTGCATTTCTCCCTTCCATCCTTGTTCTGGAGGCTTCACAGGTCATCACTATGGAGAGTCACATGTACCCCCACTTGCAAGCTTCGTAACTGATAGTTATGTCATAAGCGGCTTGGAGGAACAACGAAATTTTCTGGAAAGTTCGTCAGGTTACCTTGTAGTTGTGGTGTTGTTTGAACAGGTACATGTAACCACCCCGTCATAAGAATCTGTACCGAGAAAATCGCCCAAGGTCGGAACTAAGCAGATCAGAGGCAGCGCGGTAGGGTGGATCCACTCTAAAGGAAGGGCATTGTTATGCCCCTGGGTCTGGGAAAACATGGGACTTGTACAGTCATTGGAGGGCCTGGGTTAGGGTTTGGGCTGTGCATACCTCTGCTGCCTCAGTCCATGCATGGAAAGGAGTAGGGATGGGCGGTGTGAGCTAACTGCACCCGCCATGGGTATGTGTGGAGCAGGCCCTGCTTTCATTATCAATCAGGCAAACTGTATCCCGTCTCCTCATAACTTTCCTACATTAGAGTACGTGTCCAGTACAGGTGAGTAGGAGACAACAACCAGGCATCCACCGCTGACAACACGATTCTAAGCACAAACGGCAACGACACAATTATAACAAAGGTACAAATTATTTTCTTCCATTTCTGCCACTTTGTAACCTGAGAAGACATCTCAAATCATTGTGTCACTGGTATAGGGTCGCGGCTACAGCATAGGGACGCCTCCATCCCCAACAGGACTGCATCCTACAAAATGTCTGCTTTCATCATGAAACTGCAGAACTTTATTTGCACGTGACCACCTTGGGTGTTGCTACGTCTGGTGCGGAACCTCAACACCAGAACGTGTCCTGTACTGCCGGATAACGATTTTAAGAATCTTTTGAGTTAGGGCATCGGGATAGAAAGCGGCCATGGGATCACTCACATGTTCATATCCGGGTCAAGGGGTCCTCCTACCCTCATATAATTATTGTTCCTGATGCTTGACCTCGCAAGTTCATCGTGAAATGTGCGTACGTTCACTCGACAGGAAAGGGCATATTTGGGAGATGATACCATATGACAGTCATGTTAGGTTACGTCATCGTAAAGGGAGTTTTATGTGTACAAGTGTGAATGTCCCTCTGCACAGTCAACATTTAAATGTATTGTTAACAAACACGTGGTACCACATTCTGTAAACACCATTCAGGGATTACTCGCTGTATCCGGTTGGAACTCGTTGCATCCCCCACGCCAGTTCTCAATTCAATCTGGGGGTACTAAGAGTCCTTCATTTCTTTTTTCCTGAAATCCTGGACCGATGTCAGGGGTGACGTGAACCTGGATTTACAAGGAAATCTGAGCGTGTAATGCTGGTCTTCAAATGTCGAGAATTCTTGTAATAAAAATATGCTACAAAATACTATCGCAGAATTTTTTTTTGGGTAATTCGGAAAGAATGAGATATGGCCTGACAGTAGTCTTGATATGTGAATATTATGTATATATATAAAGAAAACAAATTCTCACCCTTGAAGACCTGTTTTACGGGCTTGAATTGTGTTGTGGATTGCCCTGGGGTCGTATGGGCGGATAGCAGAGATGGGTTTCCGAAACCTATTTCCTCAAATTTGTGATTAATTTTGATGACGGAACGGCGATTGCAGTTGTGTCTTGAGTTATATTTCAGTATTACAATTACGGAAACCACATCCCTAACACAATTTTGGTCCGCGATGCAGTTGTTGTGTCGGCCACAGGGCGCAGCTGCAGCGCTGCGTATAGTGTGACAGTTTTGATATTTTCCCGCTAAACCTAGATTTTTTTTTCAAATAATCCGGTGTGTATTAACTTGCGGATAGCGATTCTGCAATGCAACTTTGGTTTGCAACATAATGTATGTCTTACGGTTACACCGTTCACGTCTCTGGCACAGCGCGGCTCTCTAAGCCGCTAACCATTGTGGGATGCGTCATAAACAGTCCAAACTGAACTGACTTAATCCATTGGTCTAGTTAATCCCGAATGAAATTAAACTTATTTTCTGGAGACAAAACGGATTGCGGTTGCACAACAGATTGTTTATAAATAATCTAATATCAGTTGCGGAAGGTAATTGGGATAGTTGCTGAAGGTAATTGGGATAGTTGCTGAAGGTAATTGGGATAGTTGCAAATATTATTTTTTGACTGCGGTGACCACCTCTGGCGGATGGCAGGACCTCATGTTTTCACATGGAAAAAGGGGTTGCTTATTGTCTAGACGTATGCGGCATCCTACGATAAGGGGGTGTCTAGGAAGAAATATATGATGGAGGGCTGGTAGCAGAGGCGCAGGCAGACATAGTTCAAGGAATTTTAGAAGAGAAAAAATGAGAGAGATATTATGGTGTTTAGTTCTTGTAAGAACACACATAATTACCAACTGCAAGTGAAGATAGACACCATAGATAGATAGCTCAGCACTGGAGGATCCGCTGAGAGGTTTAGGAGACTTCAGTAGTGATGTAGGTAGTACCTGACACATTGATGGCTGTTGGAAGTACATTATTTTACTGCATTTGAACTAACTTTAGAAGTGGAGCCACGCCTCCGTCTCTCTTCCGGCATACGTGATAGGGGAATAATGAGGAGGAGAAAGCTGTGATTGGTCCCCGGTTGTCTACCCCCACCATTCACCAATCACAGTTGGGAATGGGGACGAGAGGCGTGGATCAAGTTAATTCAATTGCGGTAGACATTGGTTTTATTGTTATGTGCGGTACACGCATGTCTCCATGGTACTGCAGTAGACTCTTGAGTGGGTAGTATGAAGAGAAGAAATAACAATAGCACTGGCAATCACACGAACAGTAACAACAGTAGCAGCAACACGAACAGTAGTAGCAGTAGTCAGCTCTAACAGTAGTAGCATAACATGAACAGTGGCAGTAGTTGCGGTTATAGTAGCAGTAAATGTCGAAGCCATAGTAACAGCAGCAGCAGTAGCCAGCTCCAGTAGTAGATAACAATGGGAACAGAAATAATAGGACTGGAAGAGAAATAGTAGTAGTAGCAGTGGTAGTGTTAATAGTAGCAACAGTTGTAGCAATAGAAAAAAAAAAAAAACAGTGGAGGAAGTGAGACAACAGCACCAGAAGAGCCCTGCTACCATTCACACTGTCGAGGCTCCTGCAGTTTCATCGAGAAGGAACCGCTACCGCGATCAGTATACAATCGGAATCCATCCATGTCAGTGAAACGTGCCCTCCTCACGCTAAACAGTTCTGAGTCAGAGTATACTGTATACTGTACGTTTTCCCCCTTTTGGGGACAGGAAAGGGGACGTTTCACCAACGTAGTTGAGTGTGTAAGGCGGCCTTAGTGATTTATCGGGTGGGTATGTGGGAACGGGGTTCAGGGGCGCTGTATATGTACCGTCCCACCTAGAATGAACGGACGTCTAATCCATCGGATTACATTACTCCTTTGTGATGAAGGCAAGCGACCCCAATTCCTTATCCTAGCGTGCACGGGCTTTACAACAATATTGCTAGTACCAGAAACGAGAATATGATGATAAGGACTAACATCGTGAGGTGGGTCATCATTAGCTCCTACATCATCATCATTACCATCATCATAATCATCATCATCGGCAGCGAATCTGACATGAAGATCGCCACAGGTACATCAGAATTTTCGACATTTATCGTATTTTGAGACACGACGTCACGACGAGTGTTTTCATTGACACCAAGGTACAACAACCATCAGTTATTACCACCACAAAGTCTCTACCACCATCACGGGCAATATCTCTAGCACCAGTAACATCGCTAGCGCCAGCACCAGCAGCACGTACAACACCACAGGTATCAGCATCAGCAGCACCACCAGCAACTGCTTACGTCACCGCTACGTCAGGGGTGATGACATTTTGCGGCGCCAACAGTAAACAACATTGCCAAAAGTCCCGGGAGCACCAGAGAGCCGTTAGGACCCGCCGAAGCGAGGTGTCCGGAAGAGGAGAGTTTCCTGCATATATCAGGGCTGCCGCCGCCGCTTTTTTGTCAAGATCGTCCGTCGAGTACCCTAAACCCTTCCGGAGGCACCCCCGGGATCATATAAAAGGAGGGGGAAGGGGGGTGGCAGCACCTCCCGAAGCCCTATCTTAGCCATGGCCCTGAACCTGAAAGCAGGTTATTTGTCGATCTTCCTCTCTGCAGGCTCCCTCGTCAGAAATACCGAAGGGCGAGATCCTTTACGTAGTTCCGTTTCATTTACAAATGGGACCTGGCAGCCGGGTATATGCCCTATGGACTGTCGGTAAGTGCTGCCGTAGAGGGTGAGTGTGAGGAGGCGCCTTTCACAAGCGCCCAAGGACCAGAACCAGGCAGTGGCAAAGCCCAACACTACCACCAATGTCGACAACATTAACAACATCAACATCGTTATGATTATCAGCATCTGAACAACTTTGTATATGCAGATAAGTTTGGTCGGGTTAATAATTCAGCGCTTTGTGGAGGTGGTGGTTATACAGTTTAACTATGATGAGATTACATTGGTTTCAGCCGAGTAACGACACAAGGTTACTTTTGATTTGATTAAACTAGTTTCCAGGAACACGTATTCGAGGTGGTTGGTGGTTTGGATAGAAGAAAAGGAAGATTAGGAATCAGGTTCTTGAATCTTTGACCAGTATGGTCTACGGTAGTGAAGTGGGCCCCTGTAAAGTGACCAGATATTAGGATTGTTCAGTACGTAGTTACGTCATGTCGACACCAATCAGGTTCCCGCCAACTTCAACAGTATCCAACGGCAAGCCCCATCCTCGCCGTCCAAAGTTCATTTGTTTATTTTCTGACAGTATAATTATCATGGTAATATTGAGGTCATCCTACTTCTTCTTGTAGGAAAAATCATTTCGGAGATAAGCTAACAAAAAATGTGGCGCATATTTAGATTATGCAAAATTTTTGTCCCGAAGAATCGTGGAATGGCTAAATCGTAAATGTCATTTGAATATATCTGTGCCCATGTGCTGCCACATAAAGGCACAAGTTTGAAGTAGATATATCTATGATAAGTGAAGTGGTTAATATGCAATTGATATCCAAATTGATATAAAAGAATCTCATAGAAAATAGGGAAAGGACACATTCGTTTGGTGTTGTGTGATCCCACATAGCACTTGGTAGCAGATATCTACGGTTCCTTTCGTCTGGCACAACTCTGTTCCCTGCCGGAGGAACGACCTTCGGGAGCTGGGAGGTCCTTTCCGAAGCACATCACACTTAAAGTTCCGGACACATTCCCCGGAACCAGGCGAAACCAACTCTTCAAGGCAAGTGGCTGGTACAGAGTTCGTGGTACCTAGAAGGCTCCCAAGGATCAGCTAGGCGACTCTCTAAGATTCCGATAGTGTAAACTGGTCCTATACGCCCATCATATAGCTGACTGCGTCATTTAATCCTGAAAAGAAAGGAGACTCTTTCGAACAAGGTTAACACAATCAGCAATCATAAATTACGATTCAGATGTGCCACTTATAATATTAAATCAAATATATTTCTAGTTGTAACACACAAGTTATGGTAACATTACGTTTATACAATACATCACATTTAACACACACATATATAAATAACTGTTTGACATTACACATAAAAGAAAACACCGAAGAAAATTATATAGCATTGCATGATTGGAAAACTGTGCAGAATATGACGAGGGTCGCTCATATGTATATAACGGCAGGACTGTCTTTATGTGTGTGTGTACATTAACTGTATCATGTACGTATTTATTTCTATTTGTGCGTGACTGTGTGTTTGCACTCGTAATGTATACACATAATATGTAAGTATGTATATTTGATATGAATATATATGTGTACATATATGCAGTGTAAGGATGGGAACTAGGTTCGTGCAACCCCGTCTTTGTCTGAAATTATTTATGATGTCTGCTTGAGCTATTTCTTCTTATTTATTTCACAAATTGTGACTCGATCTAACGTCACGAGTTTCTCCCCTCAGAGAGGGCAAGGACGGTGCTTCATAACGGGGATTTTTTTTTTTTTTAAATCAGGGAACTTATGCAATATGCCCTTACTACTCAGTTGCTGGACTCGTGATGATGATGATATGGTTTAACGTCACAAACAACCCCCTATCGGAAGGCTAGGACGGTGCCCCTCACAGAGGGCTTTGTAGCGTGGAATTTAATGAACCATGCCCTTGGTTCAACTTCGCTGGTGGCAGGATTCGAACCGCCTTCCCCTCGACCTTCGCCGCAAGTAACGACGCCCTAACCCGCTGAATTTAAATTTGGCACGTTTAGTTTTTAAGAGGGAAATGGGCAAGAACTGGTTTACCAACAGAGTGGTTAACGAATGGAATAGGCTTAGTAACCACGTAGTGAGCGCTGAACCAATTGGTCGTTTTAAGAGTTCAGATAACTTTATGGATAGGAATGACAGATGGTAAGGGACAGGGAACTGCCTAGTGTAGGTCTTATGGTCTCTTGCAGTGTCCTCCAGTTTTATGATCATAAGTTCTCATCTAATCCGGCTCAAATCTTGATCTCCGCCCTGAGCAAGGACGTTCTGTACCACTCGGCCAGCAAACACCCCAATATGTTGAAAAACGGAATATCGTAACGTCCTTCAAGCATTCCGTCTGTGTCTTGCAATGTCATCT
Organism: Oratosquilla oratoria; assembly: GCF_046742065.1. Classification (NCBI taxonomy): domain Eukaryota; kingdom Metazoa; phylum Arthropoda; class Malacostraca; order Stomatopoda; family Squillidae; genus Oratosquilla; species Oratosquilla oratoria. The sequence goes on along the minus strand of NC_134806.1, from coordinate 9,302,218 downwards.
TGATATTCTTTCGTTTCATACTATTAGATCCTTGGAGGTCATTTTTGTTTTCCCGACACCACTTTTTTCTTATACCGTTTCCTTATTTTTTCAGCCTTTTAGTTTAATTAAGCTAACCTAACCTCGTGAACCACTTCGGGTATACGGATTGCTGGCTGACAGCAAAAATTGCCAAGGTGTCGGGAAAACAAAAAATTATTTGGTACTTGTTGCCTAATGTATCCACACCATATTTTTAAAGACAGCAGTCATGTTGCTTCTTTCTTCCAGTGTGAGCAATTCTAGCTTGGTCTTTCCTTGTATGATCTGTCAGCTAGGCTGGGTATAATTTAGGTGCCACCCTTTGTCCCCTCTAGTTTTCTCACACTTCTCATTTGGTGTGAGGGCTATGCCATTGGGGCGAATAAAATTTTCAATTATTTCCCTCGATATTTCTATCGATCAAATTTGGTTTTATATTTATTTATGATTTTCTCATGGACTGCTTAATTACCCATGAGATTCGAGAAATCGACACAATCGGACAAGAATGTAATTTTTTTTTTATATACTTAGAATACCTTGTATTTTTCAACTATCATGGCCTCTTGTTTGATCCCCCGTCTTATATTAAGTTTTGTCTCCATCTTTTGTCAGTCAGAACACAGCAATTGTGTTACCCTCTTTACAGGAGGAAAGGTACAGCTTTTCTCTTTCCATGTGCGATCTGCTTGCTAAAGTTGAGGACTTTTTTTCTGTTGGTCTCTGTACTATCTCGAAGTTTTTGTCTTTTTATGTAATGACCAAACTACTGCACACTCCGATTTGGAATGGATTAGATTCACGGTGATATCTATCATTTCAGTCGAAATAGTAAAATATCACTTGTGTTTGACTATCTTATATATCTCTTCAATAGAATATATATATATATATATATATATATATATATATATATATATATATATATATATATATATAATATATATATATATATATATTTCTTGGCTGAAAAATTGTCCATGACCAATACTTCTATTTTATCTAATTTCATATCGAATGGTTTAGTGTTGACTTTGTCCCTCAAAATTTTTTTTTGTCTTTTTTTTCACACTTGGATCCGGTCGAAACTTCATTTTATATCTTCATGCAGTCATTTGTGATGTTTTTCATTCTTTATTCTCATGATCTTTACATCGTTTGCAATCAGATTTGTGCAACTTTTTGTTCTATTCATCATGTCTTCGACGTTAATCAGGAAGATTATTGATGTCAGCATCGAGTCCTGGGGTTACTTCTTTCCTGTACATCCTATCCTTAACAACTGCCTTTATGAACCTTTTTAAATCTTTCTGTATATTCTAGTCTCCAAACTACTCGTTTGTTAAGAACCTTGTGTGCGCTGGTAGTGTAATCGGAAGCGTATTGGTCTCGTATTTGCTTAATTGTGGGTTCGAATCCTGCACTCCAATCCGATTCCTAGCAATGACTGTTACCTGCCCCAGCAGTCCAAGAGCAGGTACGCGCCTCCTAGCGTACGCTCCTCGCCTTGCCTTCTCAAAGGCTTTCTCCATATCAAGATACCTTCAATCCACCCAGTCGTGTCTTGTACTCTTGTAGAACTTCGATCGCCCCTAAATAGAAGCTTAACAATTTTGAGACACATGACCTTCCATTTGTGTGCAAATGTATGCATGTATGTTTATATAAGCAAATATATACGTTTCTGAAATAATTTTACGTGATTAAAAGTGTGTAATCAGTGCATGTACATGTGTTTATGTAGAGTGCATGTGTTCACCTACGTGCTTGTCAGTGTACAACAAAGGGATATACAGCACATTCACAAGCACGTGACACCACTCTGAGCTGAAGAAAGAAAAGAAACAGTGGCTAGCAACAACACATTACGAAGGGCGGGTCTTGAAGGTTTGATTGAAGAGTTCGAGTAATTGATGAGTTGGTTGATTGGTGCGGCTTGCTTAGCTTGGCTCGGGCTACTGGCTCCTTAGATTCCTCCCCACCCAACAAGCAAGCCGGCAGGGGAACGGCGAGTTGGGCGCCCTTGCTCTTTGTGGACCAAAGAAAGAGAAAAAGAGAAGAGAGAGAGAAAGATCAAAAGGAGGGAAAGGCACAGCACAGGAAAATAGGAAGGGGTGGGGCAGGGTGTGTGTGTGTGTGTGTGTGTGTGTGTGTGTGTGGAATAGGATGGTGTTAGTAAGTGGTAGTGTTCAAGTGAGCGCAACTGAGAATTGAGTCTCAAGGTGTGCGAGTTCGATTATCCGGCATTACAGCCATTTCGGTCATGAGTTACGAACGGGAGGGATGGGAGAACGATTATCACTTCTTGTTAGAAGGTAGGCTGAATTGCGGGACAGTGAGGTAATATAAGTATCAAAAAACCGGATGCGTACGAGGCATGAGAGCTGTTATGCAGACCTATTGGAAGAAACAGGATATATGATGAATTCAGCCGCTTAGGTGAAAATTAAGGCGTCCTCTAGCAATCTCAAACCGTGAACGTCAAAAAGTTTTCGACAACAACTTTTGCTTTCACATTATGTAAAAAGAAATAATAAAAAGTAGTATATGTTGGTAAAACCTCGTTAATATGAACGGTTTTGTGGCTGCCTTCCCGAATGTAGAACAAGCAGGTGCCAGAGTTTGATCGTTTCATTTTCCCAGTCTGGTATTAGAGGAACCTGATCATTGTAGATATATTTGATAATTCGTGTTATACCAGAATAGTGCAGATATATTTGATAATTCAAGTTATATTGAAATAGTGTAGAAAAAATACCCTGTGGTGGTCTTTATTTGCGGATGAATGTACTTGGTGAAATTATTTGAATTGACATCAGTGTACCGGTAAAGTGTATGGACCATATAGGATCACAATTATAAGGTTAATTCTAATTATCTTGTTCAAATGTCACATTTTTTATTTTCTACGGTCAAATCCCCCCACTTTTTTTTCTCTTTGTACCTACGTGAATCTCGGTACTCATCAATAAATACAAAGAATAGCGAAAAATGTCGCTTGCATGAGACTTTCACGCTAACTGAGTTCACTTTCGTATGTTTCTTGTTTGACAAAATAACCTATTCTAGAACGAGGCAAAACATTAGTGATCAAGTGAACACTTCTCTTTATGAACTTGGCTTGCGGAGTAGGATTGGCTGAACATGTTTTGTTTTACAGCACTTAATCGAAGACGATTACGTAAATAGTATTGGTAAGAATAATCTAATCTCGGGACTTGTCGGTGTAGAATGTAACTAGGTTGAGGTAGATTTGCCTCAACAAACTAAAGATAAATTTAGCTAAACAGACATGAACATTCAGAAAATTGAATAGTCACAGATATGATCGAATTTTAAATGAATATTTAGCTTTATTATTTGTATGTTTGCAGTGTCTTCGTCCAGTTGCCTACTAATGACTAGTCATTTTACAAATAGTTTTGTCGTTAATGCCGGGCGATTTTAGTTGAGGAAAGGCTCCATGAATGAGCAGGGTAACTTATAGAATCTTGATAATTGTAAGATTTATTATTATTATTATTATTGTTGTTATTATTATTATTATTATTATTATTATTATTATTATTATTATTATTATTATTATTATTATTATTATCATTATTATTATTATTATTATTATTATTATTATTATTATTATTATTATTATTGTTATTATTATTATTATTATTATTATTATTATTATTATTATTATTATTTATTGTTATTATTATTATTATTATTATTATTTTCGTTTCTTTATTCATTTATTTATTATTTTTTTGGTGCAGTCTCGCGATATCCCCATGTATGAATTCAGTCACCTGTCATTGGTTCAGACTTGCTTAGCTAGGTTAGTTTTAGTTCACGGTATTTATGTCTTCATCTAGATCTACTAGCATCAGCAGAGGTCCACATAGGATAAGCAGAACTAGAGAGCTTAGCTTGTGCTAGGAAAGGAGACAGGAGGAAGTGAATTTAGACAATGGTCTCTTTAGACCATGCATAGTAAGTTATATGTGATAGAATTGACGTCGGAACAAGGCTTGCTGAATTGAATTCAGAGACTGCTGTATATGAAGTTCACTTGATCTTAAAATAACACCGAGACTGAGTAACACTGTGTATCGCAGTGAAAGGAATGTCTGTAACGTTGAATGATTTAAGTTGGTGGTGAGGGTAAGTTAATACAGGAGTCTGGGAGTATCCAAACAAAGAGTTCAGGGTTGTTAGGTCTGTACAAAGGCAGGGTCCAGGGTATAGCAAAAAGGGACTTAAGTTTACAAATTTGCGGGTCGTTGTTGACCCGAGATAAAACACAGGGATCAAAATGTGGACAGCGTTCAGTGCATCTTGCTTCTCGCAAGATGCATGAAAGGTGAAGTGCTGGGGGACACTCGGGGAAGTAAGCACAAAAAAGGAATGAAACATGGATGTGTGGGGGCAGGTTTTTTTTTTAAAGATCAACATGCTCAGTGCAGTAAGCACGAAAGTCCTTGGTGGCACAGCACAGGCGAGCGAGGAATGGGACAGGAAAACAAGGAAGGGGTATGAAATGATTTAACTACAAGTATGCTATGAGGGAACGAAGGTGTAAACAAGTTTAGGAGGAAAGGGAAAGGCAGCGACAAAGAGGAGAATGTGTCGAAGAGGAGATCCAGAAGGAAGATGGAGAACACGAGATTGCGGATGGAAGTTTACCTGTGCATCAATTTACCTGAAGGCGATGCGAGACACAACCTCGGAACCCCAAGTAAAAGTTACACGGACGCTCGACCCGGCGGCGGTTTGCAATCGGAGAGATCGAATCTGCCGGAGGTCGGTCGGGCAGCAACCGGGCCCCTACCGGCAGCCAGTGGCACAGCCAGCCCGGCCCAACTTGGCCGGGCCTGGCACCGCACTGCATCGCATCTCACCGCACCGCACCGCAGAACCGGGCCGTCCGTCCTCATACCGAAAGAGAACCAGTTGGTGTGCGGTCTGAATTGACAGAGGTGGTGAGCAAGAGCATTATCAGCAGCAGGAAGGAACAGCAGACATCGAACACCCAATCACAGATCAGAATCCCTGTGGCTCA
>NC_134806.1:9272141-9289641 GCF_046742065.1 Oratosquilla oratoria | reverse complement strand
ATATATGTATATATATGTATATATATATGTATATGTATATATATGTATGTATATATATATGTATGCATATATATGTATGTATATATATGTATGTATATATATATGTATGTATATATGTACGTATGTATATATATATATGTATATATACATATGTATATATATATATATATGCATATGTATGTATGTACATATATGTATGTATATACAGTATGTATGTGTATATATGTATATATGTATGTGTATATATGTATATATGTATGTGGTGCTTAGAGTGAACTCTTTAAATGAAGAGGAAAAGGAGGAGTACAAGAAGAAGTTGAAGGAGGAGTGGGAGGGAGTGAAGGATAGAGTAGAGGTAGGTGTGGAGGAGGAATGGGGATGGTTCAAGGAGGGAGTCACAAAGTGTGCAAAGATGGTGTGTGGAACAAGAAGGACAGGAGGAAATAGAAGGAAGGGTAGTGAATGGTGGGATGAGGAAATGAAGAAGGTTGTAGAAGAGAAGAAGCGAGCTTACACAGATTGGTTACAAAATAAGACGAGGGAGTCATATGAGAGGTACAAAGAAAAGAAAAGAGAAGTAAAGAAAGAGGTAAAGGAGGCAAAGAGGAGAGCAGATGTAAAATGGGGTAAGAGTATGACAGAAAATTTTGAAAGTAATAAAAAGATGTTTTGGAAAGAAATTAAGAGAGGAAGAGGAGGCGAATCAAGTAGAGAAGAAAAGGTAAAAGGTGCAGATGGAGAGATGATAATGGAGGAGAAGGCAGTAAGGGGAAGATGAGCAGAATATTTTAGGGAGTTGCTAAATGTGAAGGAGGATAGGGAGGGAAAGATAGCTGCAGTGGGAAATGCTAAGAAGCCGAGAGTGATGAGTGAGGAAAATGGAGGAGAAATAAGGAAGGATGAAGTGAAGGCAGCAGTTAAGATGATGAAAGCAGGTAAGGCACCTGGTCTGGATGGATGCCATGAAGAATGTCTTAAAAAAGGAGGTACAGTGATGGTGGACTGGCTGGTGAGGTTATTTAATGTTTGCTGGAGAGAAGGTAGAGTGCCGGAGGACTGGAGGAGTGCTTGTATAGTTCCACTTTACAAGGGAAAGGGGGACAAGTGTGAATGTAGTAGTTTCAGAGGGATTAGCTTGTTAAGTGTAGTTGGGAAGGCTTATGGGAGGATCTTGATTAAGAGGATTAGGAGAGGAACAGAGGGAGTAATTGGTGAGGAACAGTGTGGATTTAGGACAGGTAGAGGTTGTGTAGATCAGATCTTTGTGGTAAGACAAATATGTGAGAAAGCTATAGGAAAGGGGAAGGATGTTTTTTGGGCCTTTATGGATCTGGAAAAGGCTTACAACAGGGTAGACAGAAAGGCACTGTGGAAGGTTATGCGGAAATACGGGATAGGAGGAAAGCTTCTAGGAGCTGTCAAGAGTTTTTATGAGAGTAGTAGAGCTTGTGTCAGGATTAGAAATGGAGAGAGTGAGTGGTTCGAGGTAAAGGTGGGACTTCGTCAAGGATGCGTTATGTCACCCTGGCTGTTCAACTTATACATGGATGGGGTAGTACGAGAGGTAAATGCAAGGGTAGTGGGTCAGGGATTGGAGATGGTTAAAGAAAATGGAGAAAAGTGGGAGGTGAGCCAGCTGTTGTTTGCGGACGACACTGCACTTGTGGCAGGATTGGAGGAGGGATTGAGGAAGTTGGTGACAGAGTTTGGGAGAGTGTGTGAAAGAAGAAAGCTGAAGATAAATGTGGGTAAAAGTAAGGTGATGAGATGTACAAGGGGTGAAAGTGGCAGTAATCTGGAAGGGAGCATTAAGGGAGAGCAACTGGAGGAAGTGGATAGTTTTAGATACTTGGGTGCAAATGTGGCAGGAAAAGGTGGAGTGAAGGTGGAGGTAGAATGTAGATTGAGAGAAGCGAGTAAATGCCTTGGTGAATTAAAAAGTGTAATGAGGAATAGAAATTTGGGAATGGATGCTAAGAGGAGAATGTATGAAGAGTCATTGTGCCAACATCACTGTATGGGGCAGAAACATGGAACATAAGAGAGGACGAGAGAAGGAGCTTGAATGTGTTTGAGATGAAGTGTCTGAGAAGTATGATGGGGGTTACTAGGCTAGATAGAGTGAGAAATGAGGAGGTGAGGAGGACAACAGGGGTGGAAAGGGAGTTGGGAGATAGGGTTGATGAAAGAGTATTAGGATGGTTTGGACACATGGAAAGAATGAGTGAAGAAAGACTAGTAAAGGAGGTATGGAAGGCAGATGTGGAGGGAGTGAACATGAGGGGACGTCCTAGGATGAGATGGATGGATGGGGTGAAGGGGGCTTTGGGGAAGAGGGGAATGTCTGTTGAGGAAGGACGGGAGAGGACAGAAGACAGGGGTGAATGGAGAATGGTTGTATATGGAAGATGTTGTGATGCATGAGGTGGAATGGACGGGGGGATGGGGGGTGAGGTAGTGTGTGTGAGCAAAAGTTTGACGCAGCCCGAAGGGATTTCTCCCCGTCCTCTCCTTTATATGGGGGGACGGAGAGAGGGGGGTCGCCGATTTAATGAAGCGGCCTTGCTGTGGATGTGCTGTGTCTTGCGACACTGCTTCTGACCCAGGGCAGTGGACAGGGTGCAGGGATGACCCGTCATCTAGGAGGTGCTAAGATGGGAGGGAGGGTGGAGGGGTGTGGAGTGTTTTCAGGGATGGAATGGGTGGGAATGATTTTATGCCTTTTCCTTTTTGGCTACCTCCCTAGTAAGGGGGAAAAAGCCTTGGTGTATGTATGTATGTATATATGTGTATTTATGTATATGTATATATATGTATTTATATATGTATATAATATATATGTATGTTTATATATATATATATACATGTAAATATGTATATATATATACATATATGTATATATGTATATATTTACATGTGTATATGTATATATACATATATGTATATATGTGTATATATATATTTATGTATATATGTACATATATGTATATATACATATATGTATATACGTATAAGTATATACATGTATATATGTATATGTATATATATATGTATATATATGTACTATATATATATGTATATATATGTATATATATGTATATATATATATATATATATATATATATATATATATATGTGTGTGTGTGTGTGTGTGTGTGTATTTACCTAGTTGTATTTACCTAGTTGTATTTTACGGGAAGGGGAGCTATGCTCGTGGGGTCCCGTCTTCATATATCATTTTATCTAAACTATTTTTAAATTCATGTATTGTTTTTGCACACACCACTTTCTCATCTAACTTTTTCCAACTGTCTATTACTCTGTGAGGAAAGCTGTTCTTTTTCAGATCTCTTCTATAGCTGTCTTTTTTGATTTTCTTTCCGTGTCCTCTTGTATTTCTATCATCCCATTTTATCAGATTCTCTTTATCAGTAATTTCTATGCCTTTCATGATTCTGTAAATAGCTATCAAATCTCCTCTTTCTCTTCTTTGCTGTAGTGTCTGTAGTTCAAGTTTTGCTAGTCTCTCTTCATATGATAGTTTTGAGAGTGTTGGTGCCAATTTTGTAATTGCTCTTTGTATTCTTTCAAGTTTTTTTTATACATTTTTTTGTACTTGGTGACCATATCGTTGCTGCATATTCCAATCTTGGTCTTATCAGGGTGATTAGAATTTTCTTCACCATTTCTTCATCCAGGTATGTAAATGCAACTTTGATTGTTCTTATTAAATTATAAGTTTCTCCAAAAATCTTATTTATATGTTTCTCAGGTGACATATTATTCATAACAATGACTCCCAGGTCCTTCTCATTTTCTACTTTTTTTATTCCTTCTTCTCCCAATTTATATGCTCCTGTTATTCTGTTTTTGCTTTTTCCAAATTCCATTATACTACACTTTTTTGTATTGAACTCCATCTCCCACTTCCTACTCCATTCCTGTACTTTATTTAGATCACTCTGTAGTGATTCACAATTTTTCTTCCGTGTTCACTTTTTTCAGTAGTTTTGCATCATCTGCAAAGAAGCTCATAAGAAGAACATAAGAAGAACATAAGAAATAAAGGAGACTGCAAAAGACCATAAGGCCTACACTAGGCAGCTCCGTAAGGCCTACACTAGGCAGCTCATATAGCTTTCAATTCCTTCATCCATATCATTAATGTATATAGCAAACATTATTGGGGCCAGAACTGTTCCTTGTGGAACACCACTTATTACTTCATCCCATTTTGAGTGTTTGTCTCTTATCACTACTCTCATTTTCTTTCTTGCAAAAAGTCTTCCATCCAATTAAGCAGTGTGCCCTGTATTCCTCCTTCAGTTTCTAATTTCTTAAGCAACTTCTTATGTGGTACTTTGTCAAAAGTTTTTTTTAGGTCTAGAAATGCACAATCAGCCCATCCATCTCTTTCTTATATTATATCTATTAGCCTTGAATAGAAACATATTAAATTGGTGACGCATGACCGTCCTTGTCTGAATCCAAATTGCCTTGGATTTAGCACGTTGTTTTTTTCCTAAATATTTTACCCATCTACTTTTGACAATTCTTTCACAAATTTTTGCTATTGTACTTGTTAAAGAGACTGGTCTATAGTTTCTTGCAAAAAGTCTTCCATCCAATTAAGCAGTTTGCCCTGTATTCCTCCTTCAGTTTCTAATTTCTTAAGCAACTTCTTATGTGGTACTTTGTCAAAAGCTTTTTTTAGGTCTAGAAATGCACAATCAGCCCATCCATCTCTTTCTTATATTATATCTATTAGCCTTGAATAGAAACATATTAAATTGGTGACGCATGATCGTCCTTGTCTGAATCCAAATTGCCTTGGATTTAGCACGTTGTTTTTTTTTTTTTCTAAATATTTTACCCATCTACTTTTGACAATTCTTTCACAAATTTTTGCTATTGTACTTGTTAGAGAGACTGGTCTATAGTTGGTAGGGTCTTCTTTATTTCCTCCTTTATATATAGGTACTATATTTGCTTTTTTCCAATCTTCTGGAGCTTTTGCTTCTTTCAGGGAACTGTTTATTATGCTATGTATTTTGTCTGCCAGTTCATTCCTGCATTCTTTCAAAATCCAGTTTGCTATTTCATCTGGTCCATGCGATTTTCTGACATCAAGATTACTCAAGTGTTTCAATATTTCATTCTTTGTTACTTCTATTTCTTTCATGGGGGGGACTTTCTCTTTCCATTCGATCTCTTCAGGTTGTATGTTCTCCCTTGTAAACACTGATTTAAAATGTTTGTTCATAATTTCCGCCATTTCAATTTCCTCTGTGTATTCAACTTCTCCGTGTCTCAATTTCTCCAAATCTTGTTTGTTTTTCAGTTTGTTTACAAATCTGTAAAATAGTTGTGGTTGATCTTTACACTTTTCTATGACATCTTTTTCATATTTTCTCTTTTCCTCTATGCACGCTTGTACATATTCATTTCTATAACAAGTATATATTTTCCATTTTCAGGCCTTCTGTATTTTTTCCATCTGGTCCAAGCTTTGTCTCTTTTGTCTTTTAACTCCCTACAACTTTTGTTGTACCAGCATTTTACATATTCTTTTTCTTGATTTTGTCTTGGGACATACTTTTCCACTCATTTTTTTTTTTTTTTTTTTTAATATTTGTCAAAATATTCCATTTCTCTTCTACTGTTGTTTCTTTTTGGATATTCTTCCCCAGTTTTCTTTTTGAAAGAATTCTCTTGTTTTATCAAAGTTTGTTTTTTCATACATCATTCTTCCTTTTCTATATTGTTCATTTCCAGTTCAATCAATATGTGGTCACTTTTACTCATTGGTGCTTTATATTCAATCTTGTCCACTATTCTAGGTTCAGATGTAATTATTAGGTCTAGTCTCGATGGTTCTTCTTCATTTCTATACCTAGTGTTCTCCTGTATCCACTGTGTCATTGTATGGTCAGTAATCATCTCAAGTAGAGCGTTTCCCCATGAGCCGTCTCCACCCTTTACTGTCATCTCTTCCCAGCAGATTTCTTTGCAATTAAAGTCGCCCATCATAACTATTCTTCCTCCATCTTCCATTATCTTATTTAATGTTATCTTTGTGTCTTCTAACATACTTATATGTTCACTCTCTTCCCACGAGGCTGTTTTTGGAGGCACATAATTTATCACAAAATTTCTGCTCTTCTTATCTCTGTCTTCCACTTCGATCATAATCATCTCTACTGTATTCTTTCCATATGTGACACACCTCACGTTTATATCCTTAGTCAGGAACATAACTCCACCCCCTTGCTTTGTCTCTCTGTTTCTAATCCAATAATTATATGCATCATGTCCTACACTGTTGGGTGGTAGTGGACCTTTTAATTTTGTTTCTACAATTCCCATTATGTCCGGTTCTTTTTCCTTCAGATAATCATTCAGCTCATTCAGTCCTGTTATTAATCCATCTATATTTGTGTAAGACACACTTAGTTTTCTGCCACTTCCACTGTGTTCTCTGTTTCCCTTTTGTTTCCTCGAGTATGTCGAATTTCCTTACTTTCATATTCACTACTCTCCAATAGAATCTCTCTTTTTCTGTCTCCGTTCTGGTCTCGTTTTTTCCCTTAGCTTCAAGTCTTTTCTTTTTTTCCTCCTCTCTTTCCTCTTTATTCATTTCCCTTTTTATCCATACCTTTTTATATTGGTCACTTGCTGCTAGTTCCCCTGTTTTTGATAAGATATTCTCTGCCGTCGTTTGTGACCTGAATTTAATCTTAATTGGTCTGGTCTTATCTGTACTATACTTTCCGAGCTTAAACATCTCTTCGATTTGTTTAATTATTTCTGGTTCATCTTCTTGAACTGATTCTAGTAAACTGCTTACTTTTTCATTTTCCTCTTTGATTCTTGTGGTTCTATCTGGGTTATGTTTCTCTTCCATTCCTAATATAATTATACATTTCTTTTTATCTGCTAAGTCTCTTACTATATTCTCCTTCTGTCTCATCTTTTTAATAACTGAGTCTTCAGTTTGTTCTTTCATTTGTTGTTTGATTATGTCAGTAAATGCAGCTTTACTCTTCTCTTGGATTTTTTCCAACCCTTTTACTTCTTTTAACTGTCTTTTTAGTTCTTCTATTTCCTTAGTTAAGTTTTCGTTTGCCTTCTCTAGTGCTTCCAATCTTTCAACCCTTTCAGCCATTTTTGACATTCTACCGAACCTACTCTTCCAATGTTCGGTCATTTGTTCAAGTTTTTGTTCTAGTCTTGCCAGTCGGGGGAGGTTGGTATCCGCCCCCCCCCCTCATTGAATACATGGATATCATTATCCTCACCTTCTATTGTGCTACTCATATCTATGTTTCTAATCTTTACATTTTTGTTAGACCTTTCGTCATCACTAAATTGGTCCGGCCCTCTTTTGTTTACATGGCGTCTGCCTGCCTGGACCAAGTCCTTTCCTTCCTCATTTCCTTCCATTTCCCTCAGTAATCCCTCCCCTTCTCCTTTTTCCTCACTTTCCCACTACACCACGAGCAATTCCCCCCCTGTAAATACAATAGGTACTTCCTTTGCGTTGAGATCCACGAGAATTTCACTTTTTCTTCAGGACGTCAATCTCCGCCGTCCATCCAACGGACGTGTATGTGTGTGTGTACAACACTGAATGGGTCCCAGTGATTAGAGATACATTTTAACAACCACAATTCACTTTAATTCTAAACCATCAACATCGGGAGATCCAATGGAGGCCACATGCAGAAATTGAAATGCGGTACTGCCGAGGACGCGAACTCAGCATTCACATGATAAGTGTCGTAGTAGTTGGTAAGTTACTACGACACTTTTCATGTGAATGCTGAGTTCGAGTCCTCGGCAGTATCGCATTTCAATTTATGCATGTGGTCTCCATTGGGTCTCCCGATGTTGATGGCTTAGAATTAAAGTGCATCGTGGTTGTTGAAATATATATATATATATATATATATATATATATATATATATATATGTGTGTGTGTGTATATATACTCATATGTATATATGTATATGTACAGCTGCACAGAAAACTATCGTTAGTAAATCACGCTAATCATTTTGACACAAAACAACGAAACTATTTGAGACAAGTTGAAGTCTCCATCGGAAATAAGATTATCATGTCATAGTGAATCCATATGAACTCCGGAACTATTATTCGATTCATATTCATTCAGAAGGAATTCGAACAATTCGAACCCCAGAAATACCAACCCTTCGGTATCATAAGGTTATGTTCATTAGCGAATGTTTCGACACCCCTACTAACGATAGTTTTCTGTGTAGCTGTACACATATGTATATATGTATATACATAGATATATGTATATATGTATATACATATACAACCACTCCTCGTTTAACGACGACAATTGGGACCAGCGCGCCGTCGTTAACCGAATTGGTCGTTAAGCGAAAGTGTATACATATACTGTATGTACAATGTCCAGCAATACATGTATCTTCATTTTCGTGTATTTCCCTCTTTTATACAGTACATTAAAACTTTATTTACTGTTTATCTACGGTGGTTATGTTCCCGAAATTACCGTATATGACCAAATCCGCGTATGCTGACATTCCATATTGAATACCGGGGTATTTTTTTAGTTTCGACCATGGGCGCAATATAGCAATAGAAAATTAATTATTAATTTTGTAAATTAAAATGTATCAACGTAATATGCAATTTTGTGGGCGGAAATGAAAGTAAAAAATACCATGCTACAAGAAAATATGCTAATGAACGAAGTCGGTAGCATAGGCTCGGGACGCCATCTTGTCGTCTGCCAACGTCTCTCACGACGACGACAACGAGGACGAGCCGGATGACATTTAATTTGCAGGTAATGATTTATCAAACACAGGTTAGGTTAGTTTAGTTTAGGTTAGGCGAATTTATCATCCTTTCATTTCCTCGACATCGGCATCTATCATAACAAACATGGTGTACCATTCGTCCGACATGACTTCGTTACTTACGAAATTTGTTTTAGCACCTTTTTTTATTTCCGCTCACAAAATTGCATATTACGTTGATACATTATAATTTACAAAATTAATGATTAATTTTCTATTGCTATATTGCACCCTTGGTCGAAACAAAAAATTTACCACTACCGGTATATATTGTACCCCAGGTAGTTTTTCCAGCTTGCAGGATGGTATTGTAGACCTAAGCTTCAGAACACTTTACCTCACAGCTAATATCCACCGTACAAGTTCATTTATAACATCATACAAATTGGTCTCAGCCAACTTAATTATCGTACACGACGTCGTAACTTCGGGAGATTTACGTTAAACGAATATTGGTCTGTCATAAAGCCCGTCGTTACTCCGAGTTGTCGTTAACCGAGTAGGTCGTTAAACGAGGAGTGGGTATATATATATATATATATATATATATATATATATGTATATATGTATATACATAGATATATGTATACATGTAGTAGAAATATGTATACATGTAGATAAGTATCGTAGTAGTTGGTAAGTTACTACGACACTTGTCATGTGAATGCTGAGTTCGAGTCCTCGGCAGTATCGCATTTCAATTTATGCATGTTGTCTCCATTGGGTCTCCCGATGTGTTAGAAATATGTATACATAGATATACATATATGTATATATGTATATACATAGATATATGTATATATGTATATACATAGATATATGTATAATGTATATACATAGATATATGTATATATGTATATTTATATATATACATATATATAATATATATATATATATATATATATGCATGTATATATGTGTACATATACTTGTATGTGCAAAGAAATGACAAAACACACGTGATAAACTATTTTTGCAGAAACCACCGGGAAATTGAAAAAAACAGATACCGAACGTTTTCGTCTATTTAGACATTTTCAAAGGTACAAAAAAGCAATACAGAAAGAAACAATAAATACATAAGAAGACAAGGATACTCGGAGAGGTCCCATGTAACATTTTATCACACACAATTTTGTCAATAATAAAATTGTCCAATTTAAATAAACCCAAACTCAAGTTCATGTTATTTCCAAAATTTCTTTTTATAAAACAAGATTCAATAATATTTCTTTCTATAATATTATTACAAGAAGTAATTATTTTAGAATTTCCCCAGTCAATATTATGACCATAATCCCTTTGGTGGACAAATAATCCACTGGACACTTGCCCCGTTCTAATACTATATTTATGTTGGCCTATTCTTTTCAGGCAAAGGCTTAGAAAAAAGAATAGGCCAACATAAATATAGTATTAGAACGGAACGCCCTTTGGTTCTTTTGCACATTCTAGTTTGTCAACAAATTGCTGCAGTTTCTCTGCTTGGTTTGTTTCGTTCCCGTAGTGTTAAGATGATAGTTGTGTCTTATGAACAGGTAACGAATGTTGTCTGTGACGGGTGCGTGCACTGTTTTATGTAATATCTTTAGTATTATGAATTTTGCAGAGCTGAATATATCGGTTTTTATGCCGGTCAATCCCTTCTGCGTCCATCCCTTCTAGCTTGACCCAATTGTATTATCCTAGAATTACGAGAAGAGACGCCACCTGGAGATCTGAATAATGGAGGCACCGAGACGCTTTGTCTGTTTTTGTTGTTGTTCTATGGTTGAAAAGGAAGGGGAGATCCGGTTTTATTTTGATCATTTAGATTTGGAGTCCTCATGATCACGTAATCTCCTTTGCCAGGTAAATGTGTCTTCCTGGATAGTTCCCTGCCCAGAGCTCCCGTAGTAGTGAAGAACTGGGAGAGGTCAACCAAATTAATCGCAGCGTAAATGCAGTATTGAGGTGGTGAATGCAGTCGACCCAAATTGTGATGATTCTCCCCCCCCCCCGCATTCTACCCTGATCCCTTCACGATGTTTCTTGGGTTGACAAAGAAAAAGGATTTTTCTATCAATTAAAGTAAGTTAGAAGGAAGTTAATAGAAGAATGGGGACATGTCAAACAGAGAAGGCAAAATAGAAATGTTACTGTTGACAAAATGGAAATGTCATAGCAGACGAACTGGTATAAACTCCGTATCAACAGACTTCAGTTAATAGGGATCTATTTACTTGGTTAGGGTTATAGAGTAGAATTCGCAAAACTTTAGTTCCTATAGTTATATGTGTTTATTTTCATGTATGGGTGTGCAGATTTACGTAGAAAGACATGCAAATTTGAATACATTCATTGTACGCTCATCTAACCTTTATACTGGTGCACATTCTTTTAAAATGTCAAAACATGGTCTACTTTAATTATTTTTCTATGTATGATGAAATAACGTGTCGACAAGTGCTCATGATTACTTGTGAGTTGCTTTGACTAGTTCATTCATGATGCTAATTGTGCTGTCTCTAATATGAATCTATGATTTCGCATTCGCGTTGTACAGTATACAGGAAGAAAATAAAAGGAAAATGAAGAGAAAATGAAAGTGACAGTACATGATTCGTTCTTCATTACCACGTTATGGTTGGAAATGGGAGGGGAGGAGAATGAAAGTGATGGAGGATATTACAAGAAAGGCGAGGATGTTAAAAAAAGAAAAGAAAAGAAAATTGCTGGCTGAGGAAATCGTGAAAATATGCGAGACCGAGGGAGGACGGGAGGTTAGTAGTCTAGGGACACGATACATTTCCTCGCAGTTGGAGTGAACGAAATGTTATGGATATAAATTTTGTTGCGAGCGTGTGGATAAGTGCAAAGTAGTCTGTATCGAACAGCGGCATAGTCACTGGTAAAGAGGCTCTGCCAAAAGAAATACGTGAGACAGCATGAAGCCATATACGGATTAAATACAGCGTGAATGGAATAAAAAAAGCCTAAACGAGAAAGCAAAAGTGGCTTGAGATAAGTGGATTCATAAGCGTTCTGTCAAGGAGCTGGTGTAAACGAGCGCAGTAGTAGAGCTCATGTGGAAGAACAGATGTGGAAGAAGTTAGTATCACTCCTGCATACTCACACATCCATGAAGAAAAGGAATCCGTGAAAGTGCTGCAATCGGATTGGTCATTACAAAAGTTTAAACTGTATTGTTCGTATCAAATTGCAATACAACACCCGATATGATTAGTAAGCGTTCATAGGCATTGCCAAATGCTAAAAAAAGTCATGGTACCTAAAAAGGATACCATCTATAATGTTCATTGTCTTATCTATATTCAAAAGAAAATTTGAGGTGTCCATAGACAATTCAGTACACGCGCAGGCAGACACACACACACACACACACACACACACACTTCAACCGAACGGACGGCTTAGAAGACGTTCTGAAGAAAAAGTGAAATTTCGTGGATCCCAAAGCAAAGGAAGTACCTATTGTATTTACAGGGTGGGGGAAATTGCTCGTAGTGTAGTGGGAAAGTGAGGAAAAAGGAGAAGGGGAGGGATTACTGAGGAAAATGGAAGGAAATGAGGAAGGGGAGGACTTGGCCCAGGTAGGCAGGCGTCATGTATACAAAAGGGGTCCTGACCAGCTGAGTGATGATGAAAGGTCTAACAAAAATGTAAAGATTAGAAACATAGATATGAGTAGCACAGTGGAAGGTGAGAATAATAATTTCCAGGGATTTAATGAGGGGGGGACGGATACCAACCTCCCCCAACTAGCAAGACTCGAAGAAAAACTTGAACAAATGACTGAAAAATGGGAGAGTAGATTTGATAGAATTTCAAAAATGGCTGAAAGGGTTGAAAGATTAGAAACACTAGAGAAAGCAAACAATAACTTAACTAAGGAAGTAGAAGAACTAAAAAGACAGTTAAAAGAAGTAAAAGAGGAGAATGAAGAATTAAAGAGGAATAATAAAGAAAACAAAGAGGCCATAGCTAAAGAAGCTATGAGTTGGAAGACAACCCAAGAAGACAATAAAGTGGCATTCACTGACATAATTAAACAGCAAATGAAAGAACAAACTGAAGACTCAATTATTAAAGTGATAAGACAAAAGGAGAATATAGTAAGAGATTTAGCAGATAAAAAGAAATGTATAATTATATTAGGAATGGAAGAGAAACACAACCCAGATAGAACCACAAGAATCAAGGAGGAAAATGAAAAAGTAAGCCGATTACTAGAATCAGTTCAGGAAGATGAGCCAGAAATAATGAAACAAATAGAAGAGAAATTCAGATTCGGGAAATATAGTACAGACAAGACCAGACCAATTAAGATTAAATTCAGATCACAAACGACGGCAGAGAATATCTTATCCAAAACAGGGAAACTAGCAACAAGTGAACAATATAAAAAGGTATGGATAAAAAGGGAAATGAATAAAGAGGAAAGAGAGGAAGAAATAAGGAAAAGACATGAAGCTAAGAGAAAAAACGAGACCAGAACGGAGACAGAAAAACAAGAATTCTACTGGAGAGTAGTGAATATGAAATTGAAGAAATGGAGCATAACAGAGAGAAACACAAAAGAAACAGAGAATACAATGGAAATAACAGAAAGTTAAAAGTATCCTACACAAATATAGATGGATTAATAACAGGACTGAATGAACTGAACAAGTATCTGAAAGAAAGAGATCCGGACATAATGGGAATTGTTGAGACAAAATTAAAAGGTCCACTACCACCCAACAGCATAGGACACAATGCATATAATTATTGGATTAGAAACAGAGAGAAAAAACAAGGGGGTGGAGTTATGTTCCTGACTAAGAAGGATATAAGCGTGAAGAATGTCACATATGGGAACAATACAGTAGAGATGATTATGATAGAAGTAGAAAACAGAGATAAGAAGAGCAGAAAGTTTGTAATAAACTACGTGCCCCCAAAAACAGCCTCGTGGGAAGAGAATAAACATAAAAGCACGTTAGAAGACACAAGAATAACACTAAACAAGATAATGGAAGATGGAGGAAAAATGATTATGATGGGCGACTATAATTGCAAAGAAATATGCTGGGAAGAGATGACCGTAAAAGGTGGAGAAGACTCATGGGGAAGTGTTCTACTTGAGATGATTACTGACCACACAATGACACAATGGATCCAAGAGAACACCAGGTATAGAAATGAAGAAGAACCATCGAGACTAGACCTAATATTCACATCAGAACCTGAAATAGTGGAAAAGATAGAATACCAGGCACCAATAAGCAAAAGTGACCACATATTGATAGAACTAGAACTAAATGAGAAAAAATACATGAAAAGAAATTAACAATATAGAAAAGGAAGATTGATGTATGAAAAAACCAATTTTGATAAGAGAATTCTTTCAAAATGAAAACTGGGAAAGAGTACACAAAGAAGATACAACAGTAGAAGAGAAATGGAATATTATGACAAAAATCTATAAAAAGGGAGTAGAAAAGTATGTCCCAAGACAAAAACAGGAAAAAAATATATAAAGTGCTGATACAATAAAAGTTGTAGGGAGATAAAAGACAAAAGAGACAAAGCTTGGGCTAAATGGAAGAAAAACAAAAAAAAACAACAGAAAAATGGAAAATATATACTTGTTATAGAAATGAATATGTACAAGCGTGCAGAGAGGAAAAGAGAAAATATGAAAAAGATGTCATAGAAAAATGTAAAGATCAACCAAAACTATTCTACAGATTTGTAAACAACAAACTGAAAAACAAACAAGATTTGGAAAAATTAAGACAAGGAGGAGTTCAATACACAGAAGAAATTGAAATGGCGGAAATTATGAACAAACATTTTAAATCTGTGTTTACAAGGGAGATCATACAACCTGAAGAGATTGAATGGAAAGAGAAAGTCCCCCCTATGAAAGAAATAGAAGTAACAAAGAATGAAATATTGAAACACTTGAGTAATCTTGATGTCAGAAAATCGCATGGACCAGATGAAATAGCAAACTGGATTTTGAAAGAATGCAGGAATGAACTGGCAGACATAATACATAGCATAATAAACAGTTCCTTGAAAGAAGGTAAAGTTCCAGAAGATTGGAAAAAAGCAAATATAGTACCTATATATAAAGGGGGAAATAAAGAAGACCCTAACAACCATAGGCCAGTCTCTCTAACAAGTACAATAGCAAAAATTTGTGAAAGAATTGTCAAAAATAGATGGGTAAAATATTTAGAAAAAAACAACGTGCTAAATCCAAGACAATTTGGATTCAGACAAGGACGATCATGCGTCACCAATTTAATATGTTTCTATTCAAGGCTAATAGATATAATACAAGAAAGAGATGGATGGGCTGATTGCGCATTTCTAGACACAAAAAAAGCTTTTGACAAAGTACCACATAAAAAGTTGCTTAAGAAATTAGAAACTGAAGGAGGAATACAGGGCAAACTACTAAATTGGATGGAAGACTTTTTGCAAGAAAGAAAAATGAGAGTAGTGATAAGAGACCAACACTCAAAATGGGATGAAGTAATAAGCGGTGTTCCACAAGGGACGGTTCTGGCCCCAATAATGTTTGCTATATATATAAATGATATGGAGGAGGGAATTGAAAGCTATATGAGCTTCTTTGCAGATGATGCAAAACTATTGAAAAAAGTGAACACGGAAGAAGATTGTGAATCACTACAGAAACATCTAAACAAAGTACAAGAATGGAGTAGGAAGTGGGAAATGGAGTTCAATACAAAGATGTGTAGTATAATGGAATTTGGAAAAAGTAAAAACAGAATAACAGGATCATATAAATTGGGAGAAGTAGGAATAAAAAAAGTAGAATATGAAGAGGACCTGGGAGTCATTGTTATGAATAATATGTCACCTGAGAAACATATGAATAAGATTTTTGGAGAAACCTATAATTTAATAAGAACAATCAAAGTTGCATTTACATATCTGGATGAAGAAATGGTGAAGAAAATTCTAATCACCCTGATAAGACCAAGATTGGAATATGCAGCAACGATATGGTCACCAAGTACAAAAAAATGTATAAAAAAAACTTGAAAGAATACAAAGAGCAATTACAAAATTGGCACCTACACTCACAAAACTATCATATGAAGAGAGACTAGCAAAACTTGAACTACAGACACTAGAGCAAAGAAGAGAGAGAGGAGATTTGATAACTATTTACAGAATCATGAAATGCATAGAAATTACTGATAGAGAGAATCTGATAAAATGGGATGATAGAAATACAAGAGGACATGGAAAGAAAATAAAAAAGGACAGCTATAGAAGAGACCTGAAAAAGAACAGCTTTCCTCACAGAGTAATAGACAGTTGGAACAAGTTAGATGAGAAAGTGGTGTGTGCAAAAACAATACATGAATTTAAAAATAGTTTAGATAAAATGAGATATGAAGACGGGACACCACGAGCATAGCTCCCCTTCCCGTAAAATACAACTAGGTAAATACACACACACACACACACACACACACACACACACACACACACACACACACACACACACACACACACACACACACACACACACACACACACACATAAATACATACGCACAGACGCGCACGTATGTGATCTACGTATACCTGTGCTTAAAGAAATCCTTTGACAAGATACGTCCTAAGAGATTAAACTTAAAAATCAGTGTACGAGACGGGACCTGAGTTAGAATGCTCAATTAGAAAGGATATTTCATTAAATGAAAATAAATGAAAACGGTAATATGAGGAGATAGCTTGAGAGTGAATAGAAGTGACCAATCGTTATATTCTTTGTATAAAGAATTATCCGACGGGTCGAAATACAGGGTACAAAAAGAAATATAAATAATCATCTACAAAACAGATCAATACATTGATAAACGGATAAATACATAATTTTTCACTATCAATGTTGATAAAAATACGAAATAAATAAGAAATGATCAATTCTACAGCACATTGTTTACGTTAAGTGGGCTTTATTTGAATACATATGCAATCTTTCAGTAACCATATGGATGAGCATAGATTGAGACCGATGTTTTTTGTATGGTTTGAATTTAGCGTAAAAAGAATCAAATACATATTGCAATCTTGAACGCACAAATAAAACTATTTCAAATTTCCATTACTTTAAAGTAATTATATTCAAAATTTCAAGACGGTTTTTATACCATCGTCTCTGTTATTTGGTACTGTATCCAGTATATCAGTGATGTACCCTTTCCAATTCGTCATCAATGTAGTTTATGCGTTTGGGAGGCATTACAGAAATAGCATATTCTAAAAGAGTGTGGACACACACACTCACACACACACACACACACACACACACACACACACACACACACACACACACACACACACACACACACACACACACACACACACACACACACACACACTCAGACTCGCGTAGCTAGAATTCTTTTAGTCTAAGTAGGAAAACTACTGGCTCTGAAAGTTGCACATGTTTTTTCTCATTCCTTGCTTACCATGTGGGGCATTGGTGGGTGACTGGGGCAGGTCACTTCGGTCCACCATCTCCTGCAGCTGATACCAGCGCGGATGCTCGTCCATTACACTGTCATCTAGAAGAAGAACCTCTGTTAGTGTTGGCTGAGGGGGCT
>NC_134806.1:9249641-9264641 GCF_046742065.1 Oratosquilla oratoria | reverse complement strand
TCACTACCGCACTTGTCATGAGGATGCTAGGTTCGAGTCCTTGGCAGTATTGCATTTCAATTTCAGCATGTCGGCCTTTGATGGTTTAGAATTAAAGTGCATTGTGGTTCTTAGAATGTATCTCTAATCACTGGAACCAATTCAGTGGTGTACAAATACTTTCCCGCATTTGTATACTCCCAATTGTACTATTATAGTGGAGATAGGTTGAACGCAAAATTTCATGTATGCCTATGTAACTCGAGCATACAAATATATAAGAAAAATTGGGCTCAACTTATATCCACCACCCTCTCCCATATGTACTTAAGCTTGACTTTCTTCTTAAACACTGTATTTGCTATCATCAACTCTCTTTCAAGACACATCTCCACCATCAATTCTCCACTACGATTTTTACCTCGAACTTCATACTTCCCAATCACTCCGTCAATTGGTTCATTTCCTACCCTAGCATTTAGGTCTCCCAATACAACTACATTGACATTTCTCCCTAATCCCTCTATGCACTCATTTATATCTACCCAAAAAGCCTCCCTTTCCTCTACGCTCTTCTCACTACCAGGCCCATACCCACTTATAAAAACCTACATCTCCTTTCCCAGTTTCACCTTCATCACATCAACCTTGATGACACCTCCTTCCACTCCACTACCCGCTTACTTATCTCTTCACTTACTAGTATAGCCACCCCTTCGCTCCCTCGTCCCCTCTTCACTCCTGAGTACCTCACAGCTACACTCCCAAACTCACAGTTGCCCTTTCCTTTCATTTTTGTTTCACTCAAAGCCAGTACATTCATCTTTCTTCTCACAAACATACTGCCTATCTCTTCTCTTTTACTCTCATCTGTACCACATCCACGCACATTAAAAGACCCAAACCTTAGGGTACTTGTTGGAAAGCTCCCAGACCCTCTTATGCCTTTACATTCTTTTTTAGGAATGTCCCCTTTTGGGGCTACAGGTAGTAGGACTCCTAATCCCATCCCCCGTCCCTTTTTTGTCGCCTTTTACGACTCAAGTGGAAATACTTGGTGGCAGTATTCTTTTGCCCCCACCACAGGGTAGGTAGGCGAAAAAGGAAATGAATATTCAGAGAAATGGTATAGGACAGTAACAAGGGGTTGGGGGACAGCATAACAGGGGGACAGTCGTAGTATAAAAATGTCATCATTTCTCTATGTACAGAGTTCTCTTCTATCACAGACATAATGAGTGTGTGGCTCTGGTACGTAGGGGTGCACCATATAGACCCTAAAGTATCAACTCCATGCTACTTTGCCACAATAACATGTAGCCAATACCCTAGACGGGGTATATATATGTATATATATATATATATATATATATATATATATATATATATATATATATATATATCTGTATATATATATATATATGTATATATATGCGTATATCTATGTATACATATATGTATATGTATATATATATCTATATATATATATCTATATATCTATAAGTATATATATATATATATATGTATATATATATATATCTATAAGTATGTATATATATATATATATATATGTGTGTGTGTGTGTGTATATATGAATATATATATATATATATGTGTGTGTGTGTGTGTATATATGAATATATATGTGTATATATCTATATATGTATATATATGTATTTATATATGCATATATATGTATATATACATATATGTATATATATGAGTATGTATATATATGCATATATGTGTGTATATATATGTATATATATGTGTATATATGTATATCTGTATATATATGTGTATATATGTATATGTGTGTGTATATATCTATATCTATATATATGTATATATACGTGTATATATATGTATATATATGTGTATATGTATATGTATATATATAATATATATATGTAGATATATGTATATATATACATATATGTATATGTGTATATATATGTATATATATACATGTATGTATATGTATATATGTGTATATATGTATATATACAGTATATACATATATATATATATGTATGTATACATGTATATATATGTATATATATATATGTGACGACATCTTGACAGGTTGTGAGAGAGGCAGAGGGGAAAACACACAAATAGAATGAGAGTTTATTCTTTAACTAGTTTCGCACTATTGTGCGAAACTAGTTAAAGAATAAACTCTCGTTCTATTTGTGTGTTTTCCCCTCTGCCTCTCTCATCTATATGTGTATATATATGGATATATGTATGATATGTGTGTGTATATATATATCATATATGTATATGTGTATGTGCATATATATATATATATATATATATATATAAATATGTATGTATGTATAAGAACAGAAATAAAGAAATCCATATATTTTTACCGTTATCTGTAGTCATCATCAACTGATGTATAACGTAGGTAGTGAAGAATGCATACAGTCATAAGAGTGTACAATGGGGTAACGAGATAAGGAGACTCGTGTCAAATGTCCTTGGTGTGGTTGAACATACGGTTGACAGTTGTTTAGGTCAGATTCAGTAGCTTTTGTGATTGATTTATTAACAGCCATCCATGTAATGGAATCTGGTGACCATTGACATATATATACATTCTATGTATTATATATATATATATATATATATATATATATATATAATATATATATATACAGTATATATTGTTATTTTTCATCAGTGTTACATCACACACACACACGTAACCCACACATGCACACACACACACACACACACACACACACACACACACACACACACACACACACACACACACACACACACACACACACACACACACACACACACACACACACACACACACACACACACACACACACACACACACACACACACACACACACACATACACACAGTTTTATATGTATATATATATGTATATATGTATGTATATATATATATATATATATATATATATATATATATATATATATATATTGTGTCATGATTGTAATTGAAAGTATATATCTGCATATTTTTGTGAATCTTGAGCTGATACATTTTTATGTGGTACCTTGTCTGTGCTACTCTTGCGATGTTCCGGCCTTGGAGAACTCTTGGGTGTAGACAGGGCTGAAGTGACCTGGGATGACCTGGTGCTACTCGCCGGCTCCTCCGAGGTCACCACACTTCCCTGGCCGTCCTTGGTGCGTCCTGAAGTGTCTCGACCTGAGGGTGTGTTTAGGGAAAAAGTTTTAGTAATGTTTTTTGATGGAAATGAGGGAAGTGGTATACGGTTGTATTTTTTTGCTTTTTAGTCTGTGAACTTGATTCTTGGACGCTGCCTTAGTGCAGATCACCTATTCACCAAAATCCATTCCCTTCACCGTAAATATTCATTTCGGGAGTTATAATGAAATGGTACTAAAAATATTACATAAGTGTTTTTGTAAGCTTTCGTCCAAATGTAGGCAGGCGAACAAAACTAGTATTTTGATAGGACGTATGTGTTTCTTGTGATTTCAATAGAAATAATACTTGTATTCAGATAATTATTGATTTATCTAGATAATATTGAAAGTCTGGTATATATGGTTGAATTTAGAGAATCAGTTTGAAGTGTATAGATAAACTCAAAGTTAATAAAATACCAGAGCCTGACGGTTGGCATCCAAGAATCTTAAAGGAAATGAAAAATGAGATTGTTGTTCCATTAGAAATTATTTGCAAGAAATCCATCATATCCGGAGATGTCCCAAGAGAGTGGAAGCTAGCTAACGTTACTCCCATATTCAAAAAAGGTGGCAAAAAGAAGCCAAATAACTATAGGCTTATAAGTTTGACTTCAATCGTAGGAAAAATAATGGAAACTATCATCAGAGATGCCATCGAACATCATTTAGAAAGTAACCGTTTGATAAATGACGGCCAGCATGGTTTCAGACGGAAACGTTCTTGCGTGACTAACTTACTCGAATTCTACAATACAGTTATCTCGAATTATGACAAAAGAAACAATATAGATTTAATATATCTAGACTTTGGAAAAGCTTTTGATACCGTCCCACACGAAAGACTACTTACTAAATTAGCTTTACACGGAATAAGTGGTAGCCTATTAGGTTGGACTAGTAATTGGTTGAATGGTCGAAAACAGAGAGTTGTTTTAAATGGAAAAACTTCTGGATGGAAAAATGTTACAAGTGGAGTTCCTCAGGGTTCCGTTCTTGGGCCACTTCTATTCATAGTATATATAAATGATATAGACCATGGACTAAAATCTACTGTTTCCAAATTTGCTGATGATACAAAACTGTGTGGAATGGCAAATGATCACTTAAACCAATTAGATATTCAAGAAGATTTAGATAGATTACAGCAATGGTCTGAAAAGTGGCTAATGAAATTTAACACAAGTAAATGCAAGGTAATGCACATAGGTAAAAATAACTAAGTACGATTACAAGTTATTTGGAAATTCGTTAACAAAAGTGGAGAGTGAAAAAGATCTCGGCGTAATTACAAAGGATTACAGGAGACCTTTTGATCCATATCTAGGTCGGATGCGAAAAAAAAAATCATATTAATAATAAAATAATAAATAAAAACTATGATAATGTAAATAACAAATAAAATACATAAACAAATGCACAGGCATAGTCAAATAATAAAAAAACAGGCAAATAGCAAACAATAATAAACTGACATACAACCAACAATAAATAAAAATCAGACAGACAAATGACAACAAAACAAAAACAAATAATATAAGATGAATTATAATCATTACAGCATCTTACTTAGGTATTTATCTAAATGATTCTTAAAGCTTCGAACTGAACTACATTGCACTACCTGTGCAGGAAGTTTATTCCATTCATTAACTACACGGTTGGCAAAGTTGTTTCTACCTACTTCCAAATTGAATCTATTTCCGGAGAGTTTAAGACCATTGTTTCTTGTCTGATTCTCATTCAATGTAAAAATTTGGTCACTTTTGATGTTGTCAATTCCCTTTAGAATTTTAAAGACCTGTATCAAGTCACCTTTGAGTCTACGCTTTTTTAGGGAAAACAGATTCATATGTTTTAGTCGATTTTCGTATGATTTATTTTTGATATTTGGAATCAGTTTTGTGGCTCGCCGTTGTACTCTTTCCAATCTGTCAATGTCTTTAATGAGATTCGGTGACCATACGGAAACAGCATATTCCAAATGTGGACGAACTAACGATTTATATAGCTTGTTAATGAGTGATGGACTTTTGAAATCAAAAGATCGCGCAATCAGTCCTAGAATCTTATTTGCTTTCTCAGAGGCTGAAATACACTGCTTGGATGATTTGAGGTCGTTACTGATAATTACGCCGAGATCTTTTTCACTATCCACTTTTGTTAACGAATTTCCAAATAACTTGTAATCGTACTTGCTGTTATTTTTACCTATGTGCATTACCTTGCATTTACTTGTGTTAAATTTCATTAGCCACTTTTCAGACCATTGCTGTAATTGATCTAAATCTTCTTGAATATCTAATTGGTTTGAGTGATCATTTGCCACTCCGCACAGTTTTGTATCATCAGCAAATTTGGAAACAGTAGATTTTAGTCCATGGTCTATATCATTTATATATACTATGAATAGAAGTGGCCCAAGAACGGAACCCTGAGGAACTCCACTTGCAACACTTTTCCATCCAGAAGTTTTTCCATTTAAAACAACTCTCTGTTTTCGATCATTCAACCAATTACTAGTCCAACCTAATAGGCTACCACTTATTCCATGCAAAGCTAATTTAATAAGTAGTCTTTCGTGTGGGACGGTATCAAAAGCTTTTGCAAAGTCTAGATATACTAAATCTATATTGTTTCTTTTGTCATAATTCGAGATAACTGTGTTGTAAAATTCGAGTAAATTAGTCACGCAAGAACGTTTCCGTCTGAAACCATGCTGGCTATCATTTATCAAACGGTTACTTTCTAAATGATGTTCGATAGCATCTCTGATGATAGTTTCCATTATTTTTCCTACGATTGAAGTCAAACTTATAGGCCTATAGTTATTTAGTTTCTTTTTGTCACCTTTTTTGAATATGGGAGTAACGTTAGCTAGCTTCCATTCTCTTGGGACATCTCCGGATATGATGGATTTCTTGCAAATAATTTCTAATGGAACAACAATCTCATTTTTCATTTCCTTTAAGATTCTTGGATGCCAACCGTCAGGCCCTGGTGTTTTATTAACTTTGAGTTTGTCTATACACCTTTTAATTTTTTCTTTTGTTATATTTACCGTACCGAGTAAGTTTACCCTAGACTTTTCACAGGTTTCAGTTTGGAATTCACCTTGAGGTGTTTCGTTTACGAATACCGAACTAAAATAATTGTTTAAGATATTACACATTCCTTCATTTGAATATTCAAGTTGACCGTCAGCAGATAATAGTGGACCAATGTGATTCCTAACAACCTTTTTATCTCTAATGTAACTATAGAATTCTTTGGGATTCTCTTTGGATTTCTCAGCGATGTTCATTTCGTATTGTCGTTTTCTTTTTCTTATTGTCTTTTTTAAATTTCTCTGTATTGATACATAACTTTCATAGTCATTAGATGCACCCGAGCACTTATATTTCTTATAAGCCTGTCTCTTTTTAGCAATACTTTTTTCAGTTTCTTTGTCGAGCCACTTTGGGCGAGCCTGATTTGGGGGACGTCTGTCCTTAAAAGGAATGTAAGTTTGAATCATCTTAGTGAGCGTATTTTGAAATATTTCCCACATCTGATCTACAGGTCTTTGGTTTAATTTTGCCTCCCAATCTGTAAGCTGAAGCTCCTGACGTAGTTCTATGAACTGAGCTTTACTGAAATCGGGTATTTTAGAAACACAAGTATCTATTCTAAAATTGTTTAGGAGTTTGAATCTAACTAGGTTGTGATCGCTATTTGCAACAGATTCACCGACTTCTACATCAGTTACCATGCTTTCGCGGCTAGTGATCAAAAGATCGAGTAAGTTTCCATATCTTGTGGGCTCTTTTACATGCTGAATTAAGTAATTGTCACCAAGAAAATCAAACAAGCGACTACCTATATGGCCATGTTCAAGGGTCATCCAATCAATGTCAGTAAAATTGAAATCACCCATTATCAATAAATCCCGGTTGCAGAAACTAGACAGTTCTTGAAATAACAGAATTATCAGTAACGACCTCAAATCATCCAAGCAGTGTATTTCAGCCTCTGAGAAAGCAAATAAGATTCTAAGACTGATTGGGCGATCTTTTGATTTCAAAAGTCCATCACTCATTAACAAGCTATATAAATCGTTAGTTCGTCTACATTTGGAATATGCTGTTTCCGTATGGTCACCGAATCTCATTAAAGACATTGACAGACTGGAAAAAGTACAACGGCGAGCCACAAAACGGATTCCAAATATCAAAAATATATCATACGAAAATCGACTAAAACATATGAATCTGTTTTCCCTAAAAAAGCGTAGAATCAGAGGTGACTTGATACAGGTCTTTAAGATTCTAAAGGGAATTGACAACATCAAAAGTGACCAAATTTTCACATTGAATGAGAATCAGACAAGAAACAATGGTCTCAAACTGTCTGGAAATAGATTCAATTTGGAAGTAGGTAGAAACAACTTTGCACAGGTAGTGCAATGTAGTTCAGTTCGAAGCTTTAAGAATCATTTAGATAAACACCTAAGCAAGATGCTGTAATGATTATAATTTATTTTATATTATTTGTTTTTGTTTTGTTATCATTTGTCTGTTTGATTTTCATTTATTATTAGTTATAAGTCACTTTATTATTATTTACTATTTACCTGTTTGTTTATTATTTAACTATACCTATGCATTTATTTATGTATTTTATTTGTTATTTACATTATTATAGTTTTTATTTATTATATTATTTTATTATTATTATGATTTTTTTCGCATCCGACCTAGATATGGACCAAAAGGTCTCCTGTCGGCATGCTCCGCCTTTGTAATCCTTTGTAAGTGCTTCATGATATTCATATAGATTCGAGAAGCGCAGAACTGTCTGGCGTTTTTCTTTTTTCCGTGTCAGCGAGCTAGTTCTCATTGTTTTCCACAAATTTTGTGATGTTATGGCTGACGATTTTATTCACCAAGGTATTCCTCACCCTTTCTGCGCAATGAAAGAGGTAAATCGAAGCTTGTGATGGTCTGTTAGAAAGACGGTAACACAGTGCTTGTTGAAGATGAAACGTCACTGGAGTCTGTTACTATCGAGTCGACTTTCAAGTTTCGTTCTGGCTGCCGTCAGGCGGTCTTACTTCATTGAGAGGAATCTCCTCCTGTCAAGAGTTAGAGAAATGCGATATAAACAGACGAGTGACACTGAAAAACGAGGACTGCATGAAAACAAATTGTAGAAGACAGACTGATGGAAGCAAGGTATCCAGTTGGAAGCGTCCGTAGAAGAGAAAATCTTTCCTTTCAGCGGGAACACCAACAACGAAAGAATGGTTTCACTGATGTTCGTCATTTGTACGGATCTTCTGATTGTCGTCAGGCGATTTTATTCGGTTTTAGAAAAGCCTATAATGCCAAATTATGATTAACCTCTCCACAAAATATACATTTGTTCTGGCTGCCTTCGAGTGATTTAATTCATCCAAGGTAAACGTCCCCCCACCCCACCCCATTACGTAGCGAAGGAGTTGATAAAGAATTGAAAAGTAGTTTTAATCTGTATTTAAGGATTGTATTTTAATCTGTATTTAAGGATTGTACTATATTTGTCCTACAAACTGTGATGTGTCTTGTTGCATTGCATCTGACCCAGGCAGTGGGCGAGGACAGTAATGTCCCTTTATAAGGATTACAAAGGATTACAAAGGCGGAGCATGTCGACAGGAGACCTTTTGGTCCATATCTAGGTCGGATGCGAAAAAATCATAATAATAAATTAATAAATAAAAACTATAATAATATAAATAAATAAAATACATGAATAAATACATAGGTATAGTTAAATAATAAACAAACAGGTAAATAGTAAACAATAATAAATTGACATATAACTAATAATAAATGAGAATCAAACAGACTAAAATAAAAAAAGAGCCAGACAACAAGTGGGCGTAGGATGGGTGAAGGGTAGCTACATACCTTGGCTAAGCTACCCCTCTTATGAGGGTGAGGAGAATAATTTGGTATGTGAAAATGTCATTATAGACGAAAACACTTGTTTTTTCAAACTTTCATTTTCCATGTGGTGATCTGTACATGTACAGTGGTCGACAACGATGTATGAACGGTTAGCGAGAATGAGTGATGAGGAGTGTTGAGGACTGTTTTTGCTGAAATGCACAATTTTATATAAAAAACTAGCATATGGTTGCATTATTTGACCTATTTTCTTTAAAATGTTTGATTTCCATGTAATTTGATCAAAGAGAAGTTACGTTTTTATCCTCTACAAAATTACCAGCCACATACCGTCCGACTCACTAATTGCCGACCTCAACCAAACAATGATGGTTTTTGCTCAAATGCACAATTTTATATAAAAAAATTAGCATATGGTTGCATTATTTGACCTTTTCTTTAAAATGTGTGACTTCCATGTAATTTGATCAAAGAACAGTTACGTTTTTATCCTCTGCAAAATTGCCGACCACAGCTATGAATACCGTCCGACGGTTTTTGCTGAAATGCACGATTGTTCAAATTACATGAAAATCACACATTTTAAAGAAAATGGTCGAAATAATTTAACTATATGCAATCTATTATAGAAATAATACAATAGTAAGAAACTTAATAGAGTGTAGTTTGATCCATACCACCAGTGATCATAGATGACGGGCTGTGCGAATCGTAGCTGTGGTCGGTAATTTTGCAGAGGATAAAAGCGTAACTTTCCTTTGATCAAATTACATGGAAGTCACACATTTTATAGAAAATAGGTAAAATAATGCAACCATATGCTAATTTTTTATATAAAATTGTGCATTTAAGCAAAAATTGTCATTGATTAGTTGAGGTCGGCAATTAGTGAGTCGGACGGTATGTGGCTGGTAATTTTGTAGAGGATAAAAACGTAACTTCTCTTTGATCAAATTATATGGAAATCAAACATTTTAAAGAAAATAGGTCAAATAATGCAACCATATGCTAGTTTTTTATATAAAATTGTGCATTTCAGCAAAAACAGTCCTCAACACTCCTCATCACTCATTCTCGCTAACCATTCGTACATCCTTGTCGAGCACTGTATGTATGCATGTATGTACTGTATATTTATGTTCAACATATATGGCTGGGTGGGGGGTTAGGGTGGAATTGAGGGTGTCCTTTAGCCCGCAGACTTATTTCCAACTGAACGTCAGTCAGAACAAAATCTGTAAAAGCCGGAGGGGTTGAGGTAAAAGCAATGAAAATGTTGGACGGGCAGTGTTACTCGCCGCTATTACCGTTTGTGCTACAGTCAAGGTGAAGTTAATGAATAATGAGTGGAATGATCGACTGGGAGCAGTGATTATGAATAACATGAGTGCATGTAAATATTTTTTATTATGTAGTTTGTAAAACTCACACCCACAACCATACAAACATCCAAAGCTCCATGGGAATGGTGTCATAGGATGAAATAGGAGCGCAAAGATGATAGTTCTCCTGAGACTACAAAGGCAGTGGGGAGATCCAAAGGAGATCCTAAGGAAATCCTAAGATTAAACGGCGACCCAAGCACTGATGTTGCCTCTAAGGAGATTATAACACTGGGCTTCCACGGGCTTCACCAGCGCCGACGATTGAGAGTTTCGTTTGAGTAAAAACGACTTTGGTTACAATATTCTGTTTTTCAAAATCCCCAAATATCAAATTATCTTTCCGTCATACATAGTAAAGAAGAATGATGAACTAAAACATTGTAAACGTATACAATGTTAGACATACTTTTGAAATGTTTTTAGTCTAGATTTCTGTAAGTGAAGTCATAATCTAGTTATTCAAATGGAGGTTGGAGGTAGGATGCTGGAGGAAAAATAGCCCAGTGTGATAACCACTTAAGACAGTGGCTCCCAAATCAGAGTCTTTGGCTCCAAAAATAGCAGCTCCAGAGAGGTTCCACAGACCGAAAACCAGCAACATTTGATGAATGACAGTCGAGTTTATTCAGTGTTGATATGATCTCCAAGAAGTTAAGAAGTAGTGTTATGGAAGTGGTGGATCTATGGACAAACGATTTCGGGAACCATCGCTCTGTGGGCAGTTTGAGGGAAAGAAGAACTAGTTGTTTGTCCACCACATGATAAAGACGGGAAGTAATATCAAGATTCTTAATCATAACCGAAACATGCACGCGAAAAAAACCCTGCAGAACTAGAAGTATATGTAGGAAAGAAGGAAATCCAGTTTTAAAGATGTAATTGGGTTCCAAAGAAAAATGTATAGACATTAAAGGATAGACACTAAGAACATAATCATCGAATTACAATGGACTTTAAGGGATTACATGAAAATCAGGTGGAGTTGATTTAGGTCTTAGCAACAGAAGACAATATGAACTAACTCGTCATGTTGTTTTAGGAGAAAACTGACTAGGCAGTTAACGCACCCACGAAGACATGCCGAAAAAATAACTGGGGCCGCAATAGAATGATGTAAATATCTGAGAGATGAAGCAAGTACCAGGAATAATTCAAACGAGTTTTCATAAGGCCAGGTAAGCAGATCTACTGTGTACTTCGGAAACGATACAAAATACACACGGTCAAGTTGTCGTCAGACCAACGGCGCTAGATAGGGGCCAAGAAGGCTTTTGTGACACCCAAATAGTATGCATTTAGATGCATTGAACAATGCCACCTAAAAAGCTAATCAAGAAAATAATCGGCAAATTCTTTAAAAACATTTGGTTGAGCGCTCCGGAGAGATGGATTGCTTTAAGTCAGAGTTAGGCAAAGGAAGTTAATGTAAAGGAAGTTAATGTAAAAAAGAACCTGCTCTATCTACGATAATAGTACATGTTGTCAAAGGCACGGGAGGCTCTTTTTCAATTTGTATAGCCGTAAAAGTACATTTTTTTCCTATGGTTTAGCTGACTTCTCTTTTATTTGCATTACCACTGAAGCAAATCTAAGTAGATAGTCATGGCAAAGTTCTATATATACACAAACGAATCACAGTAATATTTAAAACTACTTAACATATGTCAAAGGTAAGAAACTACTTAGCAAATTCTATCAGGCATTATGCACGAAATGAGAATATTTAATCTAAAAAGGACACCTGACAGAACGTAAAGTAGGTATACGAAGCGATTGTCCAGTTTAGTCAGTGGGACACAACTACAATGTATATACTACCAGGTAGACAACTGGAAATCCAAAAGATTCCTATGGAGGGAGTAGTGACAGTAGAGTGAATAGCTTAACTCGTTAAACATTTCTGTGTTCACTTTAAGACGCCGCTCATTCAGGCTAAGAATATTTCAAATATGAATATGTAAGCGGGGTTAAAAAAATACTAACGAGACCATGCGGCAGATCGTTCAGTCAAATACATACCATTCCGTTCCAATTAAACACGGAAGTCTGAACTGAAGTCCAACACAAAGACTAAGAAAGCCAATACAGTTGGGATACAATGTTTATCCTCCAATAAAGTACCAAATAGAGCTCAAGTTTTATTCTCCAGAACAGTAAAATATGTACAGTACGTAATGCTGTACATACATTTTAAGTACTGCAGACAGGCACCCGAATAAGCTGCAGAATCATTCAGTATTTCTTTACCATTATCTCATTTGGTGAAAGCGCACATTAAAATTAAAAATGGCTAACAGTCCGGTTGACATTTCCCGAGATCCGTAAACGACTGACTGAGTAAAGTAGGAAGACAACAAAATTACTTCGACATCCTGATAAAAGCCTTAACACAGATCGACGCTTTATACGGACCAATGACGGTCAGCCAACATCCAAAAAATGCATTTATGTGCATGAAGAGGAAGGGACACACCACATCATGATGAGCTAGAGAAGGGAGATTACCCTACAGGATTAAGGGACTCATTCTCCTAGATCAGACTAACCCAAAGACGATCGAAAGTTTGCTGGGATGCAGAGAACACCTTACTTACCCACAAGGGTGACTGTGATGGTGAGCCCCGGCATTGCACATCAAGGCTATGTTAACTCTTCTGTGCTGAGCTGTGCTGTGAAGTGCAGAGTGTAGGCGCACGGGTCGCTCGGCCATCCGGCCGTGACTATGCAATTCATGTATTTGATTTTATGCTGTGCGCAGACTAGTGTAACGTGTGGGTATTCGTATGTGCCCAGCGAGGAGGGAAGTGGTGTGCAGGAGAGAAGAAGGTGGAGGAATTGGAATGTTAGGTAACATATTTCTGCGAGGGTATTTAACTCATTCCCTGCTGCCGTTAAGCAAATCATTCAGCTGAAGCCGATCACTGTGGTCGTCAGATTATTAAACCAATATCGCTTGATCCCTTTTCTGCGATTCTGGGTCTTTTATAATCAATTGTTCTGGCTGTCAACCGAGAGAAATTCCTTTTCAAATCAAATGTTAGTTGTCCTGATATATACGAATGTCTTCGTCTGTGAAATAACACACACACACACACACACACACACACACACACACACACACACACACACACACACACACACACACACACACACACACACACACACACACACACACACACACACACCACACACACCACACACACCACACACACACACACCACACACACAAACAAACATGATCTAATCGCGTGTTCATTAGAAGAGGGTAAAGTGCTTAGGAAATGGAAAAGGGTTGGAGTGGTACCAATTTATATAGAAAAAACAAGGACTCTTTAAATTATAGACTAATGTCCTTGACTAGCACAACAACTGAATTATATGAGAAAGTTGCATAAGACAATTGGGCAACAAAATTGGAGAAGTGGAAGATTTGATATCCCATTTTTTACCCTGGAGCGGTCGATGCCCTACGAGAGATAGTTAGGTAGACTTTGAGTATTTGGATTTAGAGGAAGCTTTTGATGAGGTACCTCAGAAAATATTAGTTCTGAAACTGGAATATAAAGGTTTCAAAGGGATCCCTCGAATGGATGTGGGACTTCCTGAAAACCAGGTTCATGATAAATGTTGTGAAGGATAGGATGTCAAATAGGAGGGAAACAACTAGTAGGGTTTCACAAGGGTCTAATACTGGCTCCTGTCATATTCTGAAATACGTTAACTTGATGTAACAAATAATTACATTTTACTTAGATGTGACACCTAGATCATGAAGAGAGTGAAAGACTATTATCACAACTGTTATAGAAGTATCTAGATAGGATTTACGATTGTGGAAAATTAATTTCAATGTAAACAAATATGAAATATTGAAAGTGGGTAAACGGCAAGTGTGGAAAATTAACTTCAATACAAGAAATACACAATATATTGGAAATGAGTTTAAGTAGGATGAGTCCATCACTAAATCATTCAGTGGGAAATGAAGCAATCACAAAAGTAAAGAGGGTAAAGGACTTAGGAATTTTGGTTTTGGAAACTTTGCTACCTAATCAACATATTAATTTCCAAGAGAAACACAGAAGTATTTGATAAACATAATAGTGGCGTTTCACTTCATGGTGAAAAAAGTCACGAAAAATCTGATTCGCCCCGGATATGTGGAGCGGTCCCCATACAAAAATATGAATATAAAAATGATAGAGGAAATACAAAGAGCAACACCCAAAATGGCCCAAGCCTAGCTGATAGATCATATAAGGAGAGACTAGATATTCTGGAACTGTCACCAAGAAAAAAAGGAGAGGTGACATGATTGTTGCCTTCATACCAATGAACGGAAAGGACGTAATCGACAAAGAACTTAGTGTGGAAAGGAAAAACACCAAGAGAACTTGGAAAAAATACAAGGTATTTAAAGGACATTAAAAGTGCAGTTTTCCATACAAATGCATTGATTTATGGAGTAAATAGTAGATCTTATCCTGTTTGTTAAATCAGGAA
>NC_134806.1:9229641-9247141 GCF_046742065.1 Oratosquilla oratoria | reverse complement strand
TGAGTTAGTTCATCTGAATGCATTGCCAGTGTTTCTCAAGCAACCCTGAAGGACATGAATACTACCAAAAAGTGAATGGAGTCACAACGGACTTTATACCGGATAGGGAGTGCCACTGTATCACTGCGCCGGGACCAGTGACGACCAAGTGCCAGGCCGAGGCTAGGCGAGGCGGACCTACGGTGGCTCTCAGATGTCGGAGAGGTGTCGGGTGACCCTGGACACGTATCGCCACGCTTGCCTTCTCTGCGGTCACAGACCAGGTAGGAATTTTGGAAATTATACCTAGGCCCTGCATGAAACTCTATGTTTGCCCACTTGCAAACCACACTTCTACAAATTTAATGATGTCGTGAACCACTACAGCGTAATAGTTGTGTGTATGTATGCTTCTTTACTTATATACTGTACTTTCTGAATTTCAAACTGAATATAGTACGTATACACTATTCTCGATTTTATTTCCTTTGAGTCTTTGGGCGCACAGGTGCATCTCTGTCATTACCAATAAGTCTTTCTAACAATTAGTTATCTGTACTACTTGTTCATTCATCTAGATACTTGTAATAATATGCATTCTTCACACGTACACACTCACACATGCACACTTACAAACACGCACGCATACACACACACGCACACACACACACGCACACACACACACGCACACACACACACACACACACGCACACAGGCACACACATTCACACACACACACACACACACACACGCACACACATTCACACACACACACACACACACACACACACACACACACACACACACACACACACACACACACACACACACACACACACACACACACACACACACACACACACACACACACACACACACACACAGTGGCACGGTTGGTAGAGCGCTGAACTGGGAAGTAGAAGTGCTCCCAGTACCCAGTTCGAATCCTGCCCAGGGCCGAAATTATTTCGGTATCGCTGTGCTTCGGGTCGTTACTCTGACTCTCGTGGGCGGGGAGTTGGGTGTGTGTGTGTGTGCAAGGTCATAGCATTACCCATAGATCGGACCTACGAGCTCTGAGCTCTCTTCCAGGAGGGAAATAGCTGTCGATCACGAGTCCAACACATGATCCAAAGACCAAGTGAATACACGAACAAACAATCACGGGCACCTCTAAGAACAGGAATGTTTGGACTTCCTGGGACGACCATTCCAATTGTTACAAAGGATTAGAAAGGGAGACCTTACCGACAGGAGAACTTTTTGTTCATAACTAGGTCTGATGCTAAGAATAGGTGGTTAAAGGAAGAAATGGATAAATAAACAAATCAAACAATTTGCAGGCAATACAGCATATTGCTTAGGTGTTTATCTAAGTGAATCTTATAAATTCGAACCGTATTACATCGGACTGCCACTGCAGGAGGTTTATTTCATTCTTTGACTACGCTGTTGGCGAAGTTGTTTCTGCCCAGTTCGAAATTAAATCTACGTCCCAACAGCTTGAGACCGTTATTACCTGCCTGATTCGTATTCAGTGTGAAAATTAATAATATTTTAGGTTGTCAAGCTCCTTTAAAAAATTGAGGACCTGTATCAGTGCACCCCTGAGTCTACGTTTCTTCTTCTTCTTCTTCTTCTTCCAGGAAAAATAGATCGATATGTTTTAGGCAGTTTTCGTTTGATTTATATCTGATATTTGGAATCTGTTTTCTGGGTCGTCGCTGTACTTTTTCCAATTTGCCAATATCTTTAATGAGATTCGGCGACCATGATGACACAGGTTATTCCAAATGTCGACGGACTAATGATCTATATAATTGGTTGATGACATATGGACTTTTGAAATTAAAAGATCATGAAACCAATTCAAGGATCTTGTTTGCTTTCTTTGAGGCATAAATACGGTGCTTAGATGATTTCATTATCCACTTTTGTTATTTTTTTTTTCGAAATAACTGGGAGTCGTACTTGGTGTTATTTCTACCTAAGTGCATAACTGTACGTTTACTTAAGTTAGATTTCATTAGCCGCTTTTCAGACTATTATAGTTGATTTAAGATTTCTTGAATATCTAATTGATTCGAATGATCATTTATTATTCCACAAACCTTTTTATCGCCAGCAAATTTGGAGGCCGTATATTTCAATCCATGGTCTCTCCCGTTTATATATACTATGAATAGAAGTGGCCCAAAAACTGAACCTTGAGGAACA
This sequence comes from Oratosquilla oratoria, assembly GCF_046742065.1. Classification (NCBI taxonomy): domain Eukaryota; kingdom Metazoa; phylum Arthropoda; class Malacostraca; order Stomatopoda; family Squillidae; genus Oratosquilla; species Oratosquilla oratoria. Next base: position 9,244,945 of record NC_134806.1, on the reverse strand, counting down.
CCACTCGTAATTTTTTCCAGATAGAAGTTTTGCCATTCAACAAATCGCTGTTTACGATTGTTCAACCAACCACTCATCCAACTTAACCCATTATCTCTTATTCCATGTGAAGCGAGATTAGCAAGTTGAATTTCATGTGGGACGGTATCAAAAGCCTTTTCAACGTCCAGATATATCAAATCTACTTTTGTCATAATTGGGAAAGACTGTGTTGTGAAATTCGAGTAGGTTAGTCACACAAGAACGTTTCCATTTGAATCCATGTCATCTATCAAACAGTTGCTTTCAAGTAATGTTTGACAGCATCTCTAATGATAGCTTCCATCATTTTTCCTACTATTAAGGTTAAGATTATAGGTCTGTAATTCACTGGCTTCTTGTCACCCTTTTTGAGTGTGGGAATAACGTTAGCTAATTTCCATATCCTTAGTACATCCCCGGATATGATAGATTTTTTTTAACTAACTTCCAATGGAACAACAATTTCTTTATTTTCTTCAAGCTGAAACTCCTGACACAATTCCTTGAACCGAGTTTTTCTGAAAACAGGTATTTTCGATATACAACTGTCTATTGTAATTTTTTAAGCTTGAGTCTAACTAGGTTGTGATCGCTACCTGCAATGTTTTCATGGCTAGTGATCAGTAAATCGAATATATTTGCATGTCTTGTGGGCTCTTTAATATGGTGAACTACGTAATTGTCACCAAGAAAATCTACCAAGCGACTAACTTTATCGTCCAATCAATGTCAATAAAATTGAAATCGCCCATTATCAACACATCTCGATTGTAGAAGCTAGATATTTCTTGAAACGGCAGATCGTCTGCTAATGAAAATGTTTTTAGCCTATAAAGCACACCTACATTTATCTTTTGTCCATTGGTATGGGTTAATTCTATTCATAAAATATCGTATGCATCCTTTACGTCTCCTACTTCACAGTTATTAATATAGCTTTTGACGTACAACAGAACAGCCCCACCTTTCTGTGGTTCATATCCTAATGAAAATGTTTGAATCCTGTGGTAGTAAATTCACTTTCAAATTTTTGCCGGCTATCCATGTCTCGGTTATTCCTATCATGTCGAGATTTTCACTTTTGACATACGCCTGGATATCTTGGAATTTGTTCCTAATTCTGTTAGATATGGGAAAGGTACAACTGAAAGTAGAAACAATCTTAATCATAATAACAAGGTCTGTCGCTTATACTACACATAGCGGGAAGGAATAACAATGAGAATGCACTAATCGGAACGGAAAAAAAATAGCATCGCCATCAAACGTCTACGAGCAATATCTTCATTACGCAAGAAATATATTCTGGAGGGGTCTCAGATCAAGAAAACCTGCATGATGAATTAGATATAAGAAATAAGACCTGGGATGATGGTGGAGTAAACATACAGATTACAATAAGATAGCTAAGGAGGCGAGATGTTTGTAGAAGTAAAAGTTCGTGCTTCAGAACGCGAATTTAAATTTTATGAAATCGAAACAAAGTTTACAAGGTTCCAGAACATTACCTATAGATCATTAAAGAACACCTGGTTAAAGAAAAATAGGATCGAGATGGAAAACGTCATATATCAAAATAAAATACATGTTAAAAAAATGAAGATGAAAAATGAATCTCAGAAAGATTGGATGACAATTCAGGAACAACAAACAATAGAACTTAAAAAAGGGCCATAGGACAATGAATAATAGTACGAATGTAAAAATTGGAGGAACGGTTGGTAAAATTCCCTAAAAAGAGAGACTCATGTCAGGAAGTTGTAAACAAAAGAAAATTTATCATTGCAGTAGGGTGGGCAGAAAAAAAGGGTAATAATGGAGTAAGAATTACAAAATACAACTGATATATATTATATATATATACATATACACACATATACATATATATGTATATATACTGTATATATATATATATATATATATATACATATATATAAATATATATATATACAAACCGCGGGCTTCGCCGGGGGCTTGGCTGCGCAAACAGCGGCCTACGGCCGCAGCTTTCCGCGCTCTAATCCCTCGTTTTCCCCTTCGGCCTCGGCCTCGGGGCGAAACCCCAACACGGGATCCCCAGCACGAAGAAGAACGCGAAGAAGAAGAACGCGAAGAAGAAGAACGCGAAGAAGAACGCGAGGAAGAAGAACGCGAGGAAGAAGAACGCGAGGAAGAAGAACGCGAGGAAGAAGAACGCGAAGAAGAATGCGAAGAAGAACGCGAAGAAAAACGCGAAGAAGAACGCGAGGAAGAAGAAGAATAAGAAGAAGAAGAAGAAGAAGAAGAAGAAGAAGAAGAAGAAGAAGAAGAAGAAGAACGCGAAGAAGAAGAAGAAGAAGAAGAAGAAGAAGAAGAAGAAGAAGAAGAAGAAGAAGAAGAAGAACGCGAAGAAGAAGAAGAAGAAGAAGAAGAAGAAGAAGAACGCGAAGAAGAACGCGAATAATAATAATAATAATAATGATAATAATAAGAAGAAGAAGAAGAAAAAGAAGAGGAATACCACCTGATCCCGACTTACCCAAGCGCTTTTTCAAGAATATTTTTAGGACAAAGTGTCACCGCAATACCACCTGTCCCCGACTTCCACAGCGTTTTTTAGAAGAATATTTTTATTTAGACACACACACACACACACACACACACACACACACACACACACACACACACACACACACACACACACACACATATATATATATATATATATATATATATATGTATATATATGTATATATGTATATATATGTATATAAATATATATGCATATATTATAAATATATATACATATATATATAAATATATATACATATATATATATCTGTATATATATATATACATATATATATAGATATAGATATATAGATACAGTATAAATATATCTATCTCTATATATATATATATATATACATATACAGTATATAATTCAATTGCGCATAATTGAAGATGTTAGGTTAGGTCAGTATATAACGAACGGAGCATGTCCGTCAAAAATCAAGTTCAATTCATAACCCGCGGAATATAAGGTAATTAGCAGGTCTTGGAAATTAGCAGGTAAAGATGATTTTAATAACATTTGGGTCAGAAAATGCTACTGAGAGAGAAAGAGATAACAAGAAAGCTTTTGAAGAATGCTGAAGCTAAGAACAAGAATATGTCTGAACAATATATTTTCAAATATTTTATGCCAGAAACTAAAGAAAGTGCGTCAAATACGTAGATTGAACAAAACTGTGCAGAAAATAGGACAAGATAGGATAACGAAATTAAAAGTTGTATATGCAGCTATGGCTGGGTTAATATCAACTAGTTAGAAATCAATGATTACATATTAGTAAATAATCATATACTCTGTCTAGTTAAGACTAAGCTGCCAAGAAATATTGACATAAACTAGAAAGCGGTAGATACACAGTCGCGAGATGTATTTAGATAAATAAACTAACATGCATCACAGCATATCGTTTAGTTGTTTATCCAAATGAATCTTTAAGTTTAAGTCTTGTAAATTTCCGAACGCACAAAGATACCAAGTGTCAGTGGAGAGCGAGTGTCGACGTGTTCCAAACAACGCTCTAAGTTTAAAGTCTTACTTTGGTGCTTATTGCTTTTAAAAGACAATTTTGAATCATTACAATTACATTGTAAAATATTGCCTGACAATCGTAGATAATAATTAGTAAGAGAGCTGTTAAATAGAACAAATTATTGTAAATATGTTAGCACAAGAAGCGCTAAGTGCTTAGCACGTAGGACTGACAATTCTTTTCCAGAGAAGGAATGAGAAAGCTGAACAATTTTAGCATAAAGTAATAATTGAACAATTAGAAAGATACTAAAACATTTTCATTTGAGAGATGCTATTGTCTAGAACTGGAAGTTAGAGATGATGAATATACATTGTGAAATAAGCCAGTCAGATTATGACAGAGACATAAAATAAAAGAAAAACTGACAAGGTCCGCCCGATGAATTGACATGTTTTTAAAGGAAAGCTGCAACAAAAATTTCTATCTTAAGAATAGCAAGTAAGTAGCAGGCAAATGGACAGCTGATAAAGATCACGGAGTTCATACGTGTCCTTATGTACAGGATAATATATAATTGTAGGTTGAGAGGAGAATGTTTGAGGTGTGTAATATGAAACAAAGATGAAAAATAGGTTGTTACGTAGATATAGGGTAATGCATTGTAGGCCTTCCGGGGTAAGGTATGTAAGAACTAATTTCACTTAACACAGTAGCTATGCAAACACCAAAGACAAATTCTCCCTTGTTATTATGTAATTAGTATCATCCGGAGACACTGATAATGGAGGATTCAAGGTAAGTTGGAATGAAGAATGGGTGTACTTTTATTGGTAGACAGAAACGCAAACCCTCCTACTGGATGCAATTAAACCTACAAGGGCGTAGTTACACATAAAACAACAGTACTTGTACTCAGAAGGTTATTACACTTTAAAGTCCACCATAAACAAAGCGTAACCGAAACCTCCATCTGGTCGCTAGTAAACAGGATACGATGGGTCACAGACATCTGATCATGGTAGGGTTCCTAAAGCACACGGCACCAGAGGCAGGGACTTCTCCTCTTTGGGGTTTCTGTTGACTAACTCCCTCTCCGAGGTGTCTGATAGGGCCAGGGTGGAAATCAAGTTCTTCCTGAGCACCCCACAACCATGTGTTTTATAGGGTTTCTCAGATATCACTCTCGTCCAAGTTAAATGAATATTAATTGAGCACCTTGTACTCTTGTCCATCTTACATCATCTGGAGGCAGCCTGTCTGCGGGGGAATCTTCCCAGCTCACTATATCCAGTATGTACCCTTTGTATCCCGTTAGAGGAAGTGAATGAATATGATGTGAATAAAGAGATCATAGGTTTGAGGTATTAGAAACAGATTTTTGGTGACGCAGCGACACAAGCGCACTCAGTGATTCCCATTTAGCTTCCATTTATATATCGCCTTGTAGTTCCTTACAGTCGGTGAGCTGAAGGATCCTGTAATATGAAATGGACAAGAAAGCCTAACTTGGTTTGCAGTATAGTACACCTCTGCGCATGACCTAACTACTACATTCTCATTAAAATGTTCAAATGTCTGCCTTTGCTGGTAAAACCTACAATAATCTTAGAGTTCTAGACTACATTATGATAATTTGAACATTCATCCCACTTCCTCTAGTTGGATGGTAGAGACACGTTACGTCAGAATAGTCATTAAACACTTCAAGGTTTTAACATATCTATGAATATCCAATCACTCTTTAATATCTGTATTTTTGTGTGTATGTGTACATTGGGATTTATAAACGTAAACACGATTTGTTTTTAGTGGATATTGATACTGAATCATAAGAACGCATTTTCTTGTTTAAGAGGAACCCTAATTTAGAATCAATTCGATAGATTTTGTACTTTAAAAAAGTCAAACCATCTTGCTGCCTCTGGTTTAGGTGTATATAAAGGGTATTTTTTCTGTCGCGGTGTTAGTTTTGATTTTGATCTGACAATTTAGCTAAAGCTACGTGTATCTTTCCTTTGAGTCCTCTTGCCATTATCTTGCCCTTTCTGGACTATCTGTTACGCTTCCCGTTCCCTACAAAAGCAGTGTTGTCTTACCTCTCAGGTCGTGTCCGTGGGAAGAAGCAGGCGATAACGACCGAGAATGTTCTCGAACGTGTTCCCCAAACTCATTGATCTCGTCCGATCGACCTCCGACTCTTCGTGGACTGTAGGAGAGGCGGCGGGTATCGTGTCGTGAGCGGGTTTCAGAACCATGGCATCGAGTTGTCGGGGAGTCGTACTCGTCGTGTCGGTAGGTTGCCGGGCTGGACGCTCTGCGGCCATAGCCGTCATCGTGTTTGTATTTGGTCCGATGGTGTTGATTGTTGACAGGGTATTGGTTGTCCAAGCGCTGCTGTGTCTGTTCTTTCTCATGCTGGCGATACGAGGATTCGTCGTGGTGATGATGCGTTTGGTGAAGGTCGTCTTGGTGGTACTGTTGGTGGTGGCTGTAGTCGTTCTGGTAGTTCTGGTGGTGGGGAGCGCAATTGCCATTCACGTCTAGAGGGTCGTCGGTGGCACGGCCCTCGGGGCCCGGGCGAGGGTTGGTCTGGCGTGGTCGGGAGTTGCTGTACTGGGTCACGTCAGGCAGGTGTCGGGTCGAGTCCCGCGGCGCCTTACTGGTGTGGTGGAGGTAGTTGGTCACGTCGCCAGCACCAGCGCCGCCGCCGCCGCCGCTGCCTCCGCCAACCGGAGTGTACTTGCCCGTCAGCATGTTCACATCGCTTGTAAAAGGAAAGAAAGGTTCAGTCAAAATCTTCACACTTGCTTTTAGTACTTTTGCACAAATATCGGCCATGTTTGAAAGATATTACTCTAGCTTGTCATCTAATAATATTTCATCATGTTTATAGTTATTCTGTATTACTGAGCCTGGTCTCTGTTCATATATCTTTATTGTACATTAAGATCATTGATATGATATGTGATGATATCTAATCATCATCATATTTTTTCATTTGTCATGATTATGATTTTTTTTCATGTTCATATATTCTAAATGCAGATACAGGTGTCCCAGTCTTGATTCAATGTATTGCCCGTAGATACTTTTGGTACATTCAGATTTCAGTCATTTCCATTTATTATTTTAATTCTCACGATTCGTCTGTAGCGTTTTTAGAATAACTCTGGGATTGAATTTAAAGTGCACTTTTTGCGCAAATTGATTTGTTATTCTTTATCTGACATTACTACAAGATGTCCCTTGCATTATACATGAATCCTTGTACCCCCCACACACACATGCACTGAGCACATACACATACATACACACACGCGCACACAAAACACCCCCCCTACACCCACCCACACCCACACACACACACACACACACACACACACACACACACACACACACACACACACACACACACACACACACACACACACACACACACACACACACACACACACATACATTCATACACACCCGTAAACACACGAAGGCAAACATACATTGGTTGTACATAGATATCACTGACATGCATGTCTTTGTCTATGAAATTGGCATTGAGGACCCTGTTTACTCCCATTTTGCAACATCATAGACATCATAATCTTTCATTCATCTATATATCTACATTCACAGTAAACTTTCTCCTCGGTGTGGAGAGAGCCTTAAAGTTAGAGGAATGACGACACCATCAATTGCTCTACTTACGTGCGGATTACAATTTCGATTTCGACTTCGTTGGCGGACTGTGCGACGATCTTGGCCACTTCCTCGTAGGTCTTGTCGACGAGTGAGGTCCCGTTCCACTCGAGAACAAGATCTCCCTCATGCACCTGTCCTTGGGTCTCCACCACACCCCCGGCCTGGATCCGCGCTACGTAGGCCCCAAGCCGGCCAGCGGACCCTGGTATTTCCTTCCCTCCAACCACTTTCATCCCCAAACCGTTGCCTGAAAAAGTTGATGTAACATTATTCTAGGAGATAGGAGAGACATTGAAAGTCAGTTTATATAGTAATGGAGAAATAGTAAACTGTTGGACGAAAAGTGAGGGGAAGAGGGTTGTTCCTTAGCTGACAGTAATGGTGGGAAAGGAGGCAAGGTAATACGTTGCCTAATGTAATGTAGCGTTACTCCGGAAGACAGGAAAGATATTTGGTTAATTTCTGTTGTATCAGAATATTAAGATGTAGAACGAAAAGTGAGCGGAATGGGTTGTTTCTCAGCTGATGATAAGGGTGAGAAACAAGACATGAAATGAGTGAAATTATAAGAGAGTGGGTTTCTAAGTGCTTTTCGACACCATCTCTTTTCAAGATTTTACAAACTTTCCAATTATCGTGGTTATACTTATGGGTCGTAGGTTTTTAGTTTTTGCTATTTTTGTTCTCTATATGTACCATCAAACATGGTCGATTTATACATGTATATCATCTAAGGGAATTGTGGTATAATATTTGATAATATTCAAAGTTATCGGTGCCAACCATGAGATCCTGATATTATTACACAACCCTACACCTTCCAATATTTTTAGTGGTCATTTCTTAAAAAATAAATAAAACATCTGTCAGGACAAGATTACTCTGTAAAGGCCACCACGCTCGCCTGCACGGTTTCCTCTTGGCCGGCCCGAATCGAATTGTCTTGTCCACAGAAAGCGTTGTCCCGTCCCCCGAGGATCGTCCCCAACGTCCCGTATCCTTCATCCTTTCGCTGTCTCGAAAATCGGTGCATAGTTCTAAGTTTCTTCTTACTTTGGGGAATGGGAGGGAGTCTGTGCTTACAGTGCCAAACACCTTTACAAAATTTCCGAGCATTTGTTACAGTACTTGACTTTGTCGTTTAATCAATGAATCAATGTTCCGTTCATCACTACAGGTCCTAGTTTCCATATTTAGGTTCAAGTCTGTAGGCATGGCATATGGCCTCTATAGTTGAGGCCTATATTGCTGCGTACGGTTTAGTTTTATGGCAACTAAATGTATTTACTAATTACTCGAGCCTTAATGCACTATAGTTTCAATTGTCCTTTGGTTTTTAAACTATAACCTAAAGTGATATCTTAAGTGTGCTCTTAGAAGACATACATAAAGTAAGCATACGCCTTGAACTTGATTATACACTCAGAGAATGCTCTTAGAGTGTGCATGTCTCTCTGGATTGTCTGCATTAATTCATCTTGGGGTGAATCGCGTTGTTTTTATGACAGCAAGCGATTCTTCAGCAAAACACTGAAGACATACAACTTTGGCCCTTGAAGTTGTTTACTTTTCTATAATAAAGTGATGACGCTGTTTATAGTTTGTAACTGGTAGTATATATACATTAAATACCTTAACGTGTCTTCCTTGCCTTTCTAGGTCCTTTACTGAAGAACCTCTTTGTATGGCGGTATGAGAATCATATGAAGAGAACTGGAACCTGTTGTAAGAGTTGCGACGCCATAGTGTCTGCGAGAAACACTGAGTAGGTAGAGAGTTAAGGAATATGATTAGATTATCTACCGGAAGAAACTAAACAGATACAGTAGAAGAATAGCTATGAATTTGCAGTGCAAAGGGAATCGGGTTGACTGAAGGCGGAAGACAAAAGAAAGGGTTCGCATTTTGAAGGTGCAGAGTTGTGCAACCGTTGGAGGTCTGTCCATTCGTGAACTCAAGAAGTCTATTGGTTTCATGCATCTCGATCGTAATTGGCCAAGAGCACCTTTCCGCCCGCGTTTGGATGAAAAGTACCGCCGATGTAACTCGGAGATTTGCCATACTTTTCTACAGATTAATGCCCTCCCCTTCCTACAAACATCAATCCCGTGAAAGCGGGTGGTCTGACTTAGATGACGCCATGGTCCCCTAATTGGAGTTTGCTGGTGACGTTCACGCAGGTCGATATTCTTTGCTAACGTGTATATGCTTGCTTTCTTTAAATCTAGCAATCATCTATTTTTCACCACCTCTCTCACACACTCTCACTCTCTCTCTCCCCTCTCCTTTTCTCCTCCTCCTTTCTCTCTTGCTCACTTTCACTCTTGCTTGCTTTCTCTCTCTTCTCTCTCTCTCTCTCTCTCTCTCTCTTTCTCTCTCTCTCTCTCTCTCTCTCTCTCTCTCTCTCTCTCTCTCTCTCTCTCTCTCTCACACACACACACACACACACACACACACACACACACACACACACACACACACACACACACACACACACACACACACACACACACACACACACACACACACACACACACACACACACACACACACACACACACATACACGTCTGTATGTTGTTTAAAGACACATTTAATTTCCCACTTGACACTTTTAAACAACATCCATAATTTTGTAATTTGGAATTAAAAGGAAAAAAATCTAGCCTACTTTTATCACATGATGTCTTTCTTCGTATCAATGGAAGCAGAGTAACGACTCTCCTATTTAATTTCCACTTAATATGTATGCTTTTTGGCTTTAAGATTTTGTAGGTAAACAAAAGAAATCAAATAAAAACAATGATAACCGCGATTCCCAGATAATATTACAAAAGAATAAAAAATAAAATAGTATTCATAATTCCCTGTGAGAACTAATGTCTTTAGTTTGCAGTGACGGCACGTATATTGCTAATTATACTGTCTATCTAAATACCAAGAATTTTTTCCCGCTTTCCAGGGAGGTAGCCAGTCAAAAGGCATGTTCCCGCACCAACCCATCCCACTCCCATGTCCTCCCTCCCCTCATGGATACTGGGTCATCTCTGTATCCCGCCCATTGCCCTGGGTCAGAAGCAGTGCAGCAAGATACAGCACATCCCGATTCACTTAATCAGCGACTCCCCCTCTCCGCCCCTCATGAAAAACGAAAAAAAAAAACCGGAAAGAAATCCCTTCGGGCTGCGTCAAAATATCATTCGCACATAATCACTCCCTAAACCTCCCAGCCCCACCCACTCCCTTCATTTCATCACAGTAACATCTCTACACAGCCATTCTCCACTCACCCTTATCTTCCGCCTTCTCCCCTCCCTGCTCAACATAGATCACCCTCCTACTCAACGCTCTTTCACCCCATCCATCCATCTCATCCTTAATCGTCCCCTCATGTTCACTTCATCCACCTATGCCTTCCACACCTTTTTTACTGATCTTTTTCACTCATTCCTTCCAGGTGTTCAAACATTCTAATACTCTTTCATCTTTCTTATCTCTTTCATCTCCTTTTCCACACCCGCTCTCCTTCTCACCTCCTCGTTTTTCACTCTATCCAACCTTGTAACCCCTTACCATACTTCTCAGTCATTTCATCTCAGTTAAACTGAGAAAATGTAATTTCAATTTTTGTTTTTAGTCTTTTTCGTTTGGCCTGGTCTTTGAAAGACACTGATCTTAATTATCAGATAAATTCATGCGAACGCGTTTATGATTTTCTCTCTGCCATGGTATTTGAAATACATGTAAAAGCGTAGAGCTGTCATCCAATCAGAAACGAGATATTTTTTCCTATCAGACTTCATGAAGACATTGTCCAGCCCGGCCTGGTCTGGAAGACAAAACCGCCAAGAAAAAAAAAAAAAAAAAGTTCAGCAGATAAAGTATCAAATGTAGAACGAGTCCGAACCACTGTCATAAAGACGATTGTATGTCTCACCCCCACTGAAAAAGAATATTGTTACAACCATCAAGAGGAGTATTTCAGCAAGATCTAGTATTGTACAGTGAGGTAACTAAAAGAGTGCAGTGTTGTTGTTCCAGAAGTTAGAATTGACTAGCAAAAGGAACGTTGGACCTACTGCTGGACTGTTGGGACTTTTAGGAAAAAAAAAAAAAGTGGTTAGGATCATGGCACTATATCGTAACGGAGGGAGGGGTGGCGGCAACGTAAAAGTAGGAGGAACTGTAACTACAACAGGAAGCGTAGGGGACAGAACTGGAGGAAACGATACAACTGGAACTACGACAGCATGGAGATGGTATAGGAGGAGGGGCGGCACTTACCAGACACGGACTTGTCCTTGGGGTCTCGCGTGAGCAGAAGGCGCCGCACTACAGAAGGAGCGTGCGGCGGGCTCGACTCTGCAGGGGGTGGCTGGAGAAGGAGGGCAGCGTCAGTAAGGGCATGTATGGGCTGGCAGGCAGAGGAGGAGGGGGGAGGGTCGAAGGTGCTGGAAGGAACCGGGGCAGGGGAAGGTCTCGTTAAGTTGGTCGAAGATCAGGGCAGATTCCAATGGGTACTGATAGGGAGTCGGTGCATAATGATATACTGTATATGGAAGCTGTTGGGGTGGTGCTGACAGAGGAGGAGGAGGAAGAGGAGGAGAAGGAAAAGGAGAAAGAGGACGAGGAACAGGAAGAGGAGAAGGAAGACGAGGAGTTGACGTGACGATACGTGAATATTAGCATGATCAAACATGATCCCATAAATGCCTTATGTCTTTAATACATATATATATATATATATATATATATATATATATATATATTATATATATGCATATACGCACACACACACACATATATATATATACATATATAATATATAAATATATATGTATATATATACATATATATATATGTGTATATATATATACATATAAATATATATATATATATATATATATATATATATATATATATGGAGGTTCTGGAGCGGTTCTTCATTCTTGTTGCATATTCTTCACCAAAGCAGCTTTCTATTTTTGTAAATCACCATTCAGGAAAGACAGGTGGTATAAAAATTCCTTTATTTCCAAAGAAATAGCTTTTCATAGCAAAGTTTACTTTAGCTTAGCATATCACAAAAAATAGTCAAAAATATCTTTAACAATTGTAAACATTGAATATAAGATTTGCTTTCACCTTCCTTATTCTAGTCATGTATTTTGCAAACTTTTGTCAAATTATATAAACAGTGATTTTTTTGTGAGTTTACAAACGTGGGGAGTATTACCAGCTCAGGATAATTAGGAAACTGATTTTCATTGTAAGCTACAAACAAATTTCAAATGCTACACAAACATGATGACCAAAGGACTTTCATTATACCAATCTCAATAATAAAGCGTTTTGTTAATAATTATAAACAAAAAACATTCAATTACTTGTATATCTATCTATATACTGTATATATATATATATATATATATATATATACATACATATATATATATATATATATATATAAATAGACACATACACGCACACACACACACACACACAGATATATATATATATATATATATAAATACACACATACACAAACACACACACACGCGTGCACACACACACACACACATGTATATATATGTATGTGTGTATATATATATATATATATATATGCATATATATATGTATATGTATATGTATATATATATATATATATATATATATATATATACATGAGGTTTGTTAAAAAATACGCGGACTGTTTGAATTGCGCGGCTCCTGTTGGTTCCAGGGGAATCCGCTTGGTGTCGCTAGGTTTGCACTGATCGGCTGATTACGACGCTATTTCGAGATTGCAGATATCTTTATTTGTGTATTAGCTACGCGGTTTTTAGTGAAGTGCGATTTTTTCGTTTGGTGGATTTCAGAATGAATGACGTGAAGGAGCAACGACTTGCTGTGAAATTTTGTGTTAAACTTGAAAACTCTGCGACTGAAACTTTTGCTATGCTTAACACGGCTTACGGTGATGTTGCTATGAAGCGTACGGCATGTTTCAAGTGGCATGAACATTTTAAGGATGGTCGACAGTCCATTGAAGAAGATGAGCGTCCTGGACGTCCTTCCACGTCAATCGACGACCCACACGTCAACAAAATCAACACGCTGGTGCGGACAAATCGACGTCTGACTGTCAGGGAGCTTGCTGAAGAGTGTGGGATATCAGTTGGATCTTGTTGCGAGATTTTGACAAAAAGATTGAAGATGTACCGCGTTGCTGCGAAATTTGTGCCACGCCTTATGACGGACGAACACACACACACACACACACATCGCATCCAGGTTTGTCAGGAACTGCTTGATCGTTCAGAAGAAGATGAAAACTTCTTGTCCAGGATCATAACAGGTGATGAATTGTGGTTTTATGGTTTTGACATTGAAACGAAGGTCCAGTCGTCCCAGTGGATGAGTGAAACATCCCCCAGACTCAAAAAAGCTCGCCAAGCTCGATCCAAGGTCAAGGTGATGCTGTCAGTTTTCTTCGATGCTAAAGGTGTTATTCACCACGAGTACCTCCCCGAAGGCTCCGCAGTGAACCAAACTTACTACACCGAAGTTCTGAAATGTCTGAGGGACGCCATCCGTCGCAAAAGGCCAGAAATATGGAGGAGTAGCGACTGGTTTTTCCATGACGACAACGCTCCAGCCCATTCAGCCCTCAGAACTCGTGAGTCTATGGCCAAACACTCGATCACTGTTCTTCCCCACCCCTTTAATCACCTGACCTTGTTCCTTGCGATTTTGATCTTGCTCCTCAAACTCAAAAGACCTTTGAAATGAAGAAGATTTGAGACGATTCCCGAGATTAAGGCAAATGCGACGAAGGAGCTGAAGGACATTACAAAAGAAGCGTACCAAGACTGTTTCAACAAGAAGGAGGAGAGTACTTTGAAGGGGACCCAGATCTGTAACTTCAAAATAAAGTACATTTTGCTTTATGACGTCAGTCCGCGTATTTTTTCAACAGATTTCGCATATAAATATAAATATATATATATATATATATACGCACACACACACACACACACATATATATATATATATACATATACATATACATATATCTATATACATATGTATACATATATACATGTATTTACTTACATATATTTATATACATATATAGACATATGTTTATATGCATACATGCATATATATGTGTGTATATATATATACATTTTGGTAGGAGGCCATGTTGTATACATGATTTCAAGAAGTCTACAGCGACAATGGCGTTGTTGAGCTTATATTGAAGCATTAATTTGTCTAGTGCAACAAGTTTCTGTGCTGGTTCCGAATAGCTGAGAAGGTGTCCAAAAGACATTTGGTGCGGTTTTCTCTTTTTTATTTTCTCCAATACGTATTTCGACCATATTCGGTCATCCTCAGGGAGGGAGTTACAATGTTTTGGTGATTACAAGGGTTTATATACAGGCCGTACATTGGCCGAACACTGGGAGAGGTCATTGAGCCGTGATCCGTAGCGTTGCGTACGTGGAAGTAGCAACTTTCTTGTGGATTGTGGAAATGGGTGTAATTGTTTGTGTTATGCGCATCTACTGCTTGGGAGTGTGGTTGTGGGCATGAGTTGTATGTTAATGGAAGGATTTTCAATGTAAATGTTCACTGCTTCGGCCATCTTAAGGCGAAGGGGGTCGTGAGCTTTGTAAATTATTTTAGTGTCGGCCTGTATATAAACCCTTGTAATCACCAAAACATTGTAACTCCCTCCCTGAGGATGACCGAGTAAGGTCGAAATACGTATTGAAGAAAATAAAAAAGAGAAAACCGCACCAAATGTCTTTTGGACACCTTCTCAGCTATTTGGAACCAGCACAGAAACTTGTTGCACGAGACAAATTAAAGCTTCAATATAAGCTCAACAACGCCATTGTCGCTGTAGACTTCTTGAAATCATATATATATATATATATATATATATTTATATACATATATATATGTATATATATGTATATATATGTATTTATATACATATATATATACATATATTTATATATATTCTTAAATTTATTTACATATACATATATA
>NC_134806.1:9202141-9224641 GCF_046742065.1 Oratosquilla oratoria | reverse complement strand
GGAACCTATGAAATATATTACACAATGTTGAATGAAATTAATAACAATCATCTAGGCCCCAAAGTTGAGTGGATACAGTATATTATAGTGATATAGTCATTACCCAAAGTTAGAAGTAATGAAGTTGAAGTATCATCTCTTTAGGCATTCACATTTTTATTGCACATGCTCTCCATTGTTCACCAAATTTATATAGTTACGTATGAAAATGGAGAAATGCACACAATATAAGTAAATTATTTACCTGGGTCATCAATTTCTTCTTCTGTATGCTGTGGCTGACCTTGGCATTTATCTCTGTGAGATTCTAATCTTGACATAATGCCCTATAGTTCCTGGCTGCAGTCTTTGCATTTAGCTCGGTACCCTTTGCCAGAAGTTGTTGGTAGTTTTTCAAAATAATTCCAGATAGGATAATTTTTTCTGCCTGAAGGAACCACTCTGCCAGGTCCAGAAGACATCCTGGTTGATTCCAAAGCAGCAACTGACTTAGTGAGAAGCTGCTTACCTAGAACAAGTTTCAACAAGAATCTTGTTGAAACTTGTTGTGGGCTGTACAGTGATATATACAACATTTAGGCTTATACCGTTCCTTGTATACTTGTGGCAAGTCTATATAACACTGCTCCTTATATTGATATGCTAAAAATGTCCTTTAGCAATCAGATTGCATATCAGATAGCAATCCCACAATATTTAAAATCTAAAAAAAAATATAGTTAAATAAATAAATCTGACTTAAATAAAAAATAGATTTTTTATATTTTTAAAAAGATAAAAAAAAAATAAAAAAAAAAACTCCAACCCTGTTGTCCACAAACCTCATACAATAATACCTGTTAAGTCCGGCTAAAATTGGCATTTCAAAGCATAACAGTGCCTTAAAAATAGTTTCTTATTTCACTATGAAAGTTTATATTAACTTATACTGCATTGAATAAGTCAATAGTTGATATATTTGTCCTATATACAATGTTAGGTTTCTATTTTTAATATATTTGTCCAATATAAAATGTTAGGTTACAAAGAAAGCAATGGCCTCCACTAGCGGACCCAGGGATCTGGGTGCGTACGTCCTGTGTAATAGGACATATTTTCAACCACATTAATTCACTTTAATCCATGCCATCACAGTCGAAAATGATGAGAAGCTCGATGGAAGTATGTGTACGGAAACTGATACGTGGTCAAGATAAGGCTTCAAATCCAGCTCAGACGTAGCAGGTGATAGTGACGTAGGCCATATCGCAATGGGCTAAGTCACCGTTACTTGTTACGTCTGAGCTCGGTTGGAGTGTTTAGCGTGAACATGTATCAGTTTCCGTATATATGCTTCCATCGAGCTCCTCGTTAGTCTTGATTGTGATGGCATGGAATTAAAGTGAGTGAATATGATTATATATATATATATATATATATATATATATATATATATATATATATATATATTTATATATATGTATATATATATATATATTTTATATATATACACATTGAGTTAAACACGACAGCATTTTGGCACTGATTAATCTTCTTATTGAGATTTTCAATTTTCCTCACAGTGAAAATCTCAGTAAGAAGATTAATCAGTGCCAAAATGCTGTCGTGTTTAACTCAATGTGTATTAGTGAGAATCTGCGCTGTAAATATACAATTTATATATTGTATATATATATATGTTTATATATATTGATATATATATATATATATATATATATATATATATGTGTGTGTGTGTGTGTGTGTGTGTATACATGTATATGCCTATGTACGTGTATACAGTATGTGCATTCCGACCGACATTATTCCCAGAGTTACTCAAGAGAGCCCGGCTCGCTGACGGATGGGCACTCTTTTCTTTGAACGTCTTTCATCAATGTTTACATCCTGCCCTTCTCTCTCTTTCACTCCAAGTCATCCTCCCTGTATCTCATCATATGTTTGTTCTTACTGACGCTCGGTACTCTCTCTTGCCTTTCCGAGAGTCCTGCCAATTCCTGGTCATATCTTCTGACTCCACACACACCTTGCTTCCACTTCTTCACCTCCCTTCCCTTTTTTATTTCTTAACGTAGTGCTTTACGTTAACTACTCTCTATCTGAACGTCTCCACATCTTCCTTGCCTATGTTTTCCTATTCACTTGATTTAGAATGATAATTACCGATAAAATAGTCAGAGGATGGAACCTTTATTAAATGTACGTTTCGTTTGTTGAAGTTTTTTCAAGTACATAGACGCACAATAGAACCTATAAGCTATTTATACATCTCGTAATGGTTGAGGAAGGACACTAGGAGGGCATTCCACGTGGTATATTCTGCGTCTGTGTACTTGAAAAGGCTACAACAAACGGAACGTTGTACATTTGATAAAAGTTCCATCCTCACGTGGTATCTACTCTGACCATCTACTCACCTCTTCTTCCCTGTTTATGTTCATTCCACTTCTTTACAGCCTTGTTTATTATTTCCTTTTCATCTATGTTCGCCATCTCCCAATTTTATCTTTTGGTTTCTTGTTTTGTAAACTGGTCAACTCTACCCAGTTCACATTTGCTTTTCAGTCCACATACGTCCATATTCTTCCTCTTAGATATATCTTTGTTGTTAAAGGTTTAACATATATGCTTTGTCTACCTGTATAGTTACTGAAATCACAGTTTGGAGTTCGTATATAATGAGAAGTGGAGGAAGAGAGAGAACAGGGAGACGTCAGGAGAACCATGTAGAGAGAGAAATGTTCGGGCATCAGAATAGGTCTTTCTCTACTTGGTCTGTATCGTATTCCTTTTTTATTTTCAAACTGCACTGTTATACCAAGCATCAAACGAGAGAAGTTACTAGAAGTGTAGCGTCACGTAAAGGGAAGTATCAATTAGCTTTAATATAAAGGATATGAATAGCTTGCAAATACTAGAATAATGTACACCGACAGCTTTAAAAGCAGAGCAGAATTTTTAGAGATGAAAGGCATAGGCTTCAAGTAACTCAAAAAATTAAATATGAACCAGCTAAAGGTTCAAAACCAAAAGAAAGAATGAAAAAAGTGTCCGTAGGAAGATTCAGCACAGTGGTAGATGATGCGAGAATAAGATTATTTTTTTATAAGCTGGGCAGATTAGCCATTGAGGCCAGCGAAGGGAGCTGAGAAGAGACTGACGACGAACCACATAACGCACATCCATCTAGAAGGGAGAGTGAGATAGAGCTTACGTTCTTACTTGCGATTTCCTGCCCACGGTGGAGGCGCCATGACCTGAGTGTCCGTGGCTGGGACTTGAGTGTAGGCTCTGACCGTGACTAGGACTGGAGTGGACGCTCTGCCCGTGGTAGCTTCCAGCTGAAGACTTTCTGGACGCGCCACCCAAGACTCCGTAGTTATCAGGGTAGGAACTTCGGGAATATCCTCCACCGCTGGATACGTAGTTATCGGTAGAACTTGGATAGACACCTGTCAAGAAAAAAAAAAATGAGAGTACTCAAATGGGTGCAAATAACATCTTTGTCACTTTAGTCCATAGTGTGCTCGCGCTCACACACACACACACACACACACACACACACACACACACACACACACACACACACACACACACACACACACACACACACACACACACACACACACACACACACACACACACACACACACACACACACACACACACACACACACACACACACACACACATATCTCCATGTTAGTGTATGCGCATCTTCTGTTACCCTTACGTACAAATTTTTTTGTGAACAAGCACCAGAACTCCGTATTCCATGAATCACGATGGTGGCAGTCTTGCTTATAACAATGCGACGTGTGATTCTCCCTGTCGAATAATTTTCGATAGTTCTAAGAGATCTCTACAACCCAAAGTCACTTAACATTCTTTTATCATTAAGACTAATCTCCACTTAAAAACGAGTGCGGAATACTTTTAACTTCTACCATCTTTTTTGAATATCCGTACAACTTTATGACTCCATCTCTTTGGTACAACATTTCCCCCCAAGAATAGAAATGCTGATTATTGTTCACGAAATACTAAAGCTTCTGAGGCCAGGCAAGTTCAAATAACTACCCATTTTTTTCTAAGTTATACCCATCACCAAATTATTTCCTACGGAGATGCCTAGTGTAGGCCTAATGGTCTCTTGCAGTCTTCTTCATTCTTATGTTATGCTCTTATGTTCTTTTATTCTCATACTGTGTCATCTGTTGTTCCCAACAGCTGTTACCTTCTGAGACTGGAATTTATCGCAGACTTTTTTACCCCATTGGTATTTCAGAAGCTACATCTAGGAGTTATGGATGGTTTATGATTTTTATCATAGATTCCAGCCTTGTTTATCCTTAATATCAGGGTAACATCTAATCCTTTAGTATGTATTCCAATTGCCACCAGGTGATTTCATTCATCTGGCAAAAGTCTCCACAGTAAATGGTTTAAGGAATCATAGATTTTGTTACAGTTTCTCTCTCTCTCTCTCTCTCTCTCTCTCTTTTTTTTTTTTTTTACAATTTTACTCGGTACACTAAAGATTTTCTTTTGACCATCGTATGCAGTGGGTATATGATCCAAATAGATGAACAAATTTTACTCTGCGAATGAAAGATGATGAATACAGCCCACTTGTGGTCATCAAACATGAAAGATCTAAAGGATATGGGGAATCGTCTGACTTTTTTCCATTGTTATAATTGCTTCTTTGGTCCATTTACCTCCCTTCAACTGAATTAGATTATGCAATAGAAGCCGAAATCGGATTATAAGAACGTCATTTTTTTCTGAGTGGTTGGGTGGAGAGCTAATCAAAAAGACTTAATCTTACCAGTCCAGATACAATGAGTCACTAGAAAGTTTTCTTTTATATATGAAAGTGTATCCTGGATCCCGTCGTGAATGGGCAGCTGGAGGAGTTTATCTTTCAAAAGAAGCACCAGGTAAGGACAATTATTGTCACCTTCCTTTTTTTAACCTTTCCTAGGCTCCAGTAATCTCTCTTCCCCCTCCATCCTCTCAGATGGAAAAGTCGTACAAATAAGATACTCCGTCCTCACGTGCAACGTTCCCCCGAAGTTGTGTGCATGAACGTGCGCACGTACAACTAGCGCACATAACGAAAAAATGTGAGCACAGGTTTTCAAATGATATTAAAATCCATTCAATAAAGAAGTTTCACCCAAACATCAGCTTATAAATTCTCTAAAAATATGGCAACTTGCCAACCGCAAAACAATAATTTTTGCGTATTTGCTTAAATGATCAGATGGTGACTACGCACATACTTTTAAACAAAGAAGGTAAAGTTTGCACACAAGAAAAATTCTGCGCACACTCACAGCAAAAAATTAGAGGGAACATTGATCATAGGGTGTTTCTTTTAATAGACTTGTCGGTAGGTACTATTTACATACACGGAAGTTATCCTGGTGATACAATGACTCTCGAGAACCTTATTTTCTAGTAAATTGACATCGTCATAGGCATCTTTGGCAACGTCTCATTTTGCCATGAGCTAATAGCACCTCGGGAAAAAGTAACTTCAACTTAATGGACTGCTTCATCATTTGATATGTCAGGATTATCAGTCTTATTTGTTACTCTTTTGACATCAAAGGAAGAAACACAATGATTTGGAATATGTGATGTACAAGTGAGTGATTTCTCGTAATATACACCGTGTCTTTACTTGATATTGTACATTAATATGTATGCTATCTTCTGTATTAACCTATATTAGAACGGCCATTTAGTTCAGAAACAATTGCCAATGTTTCCCGCTTTCACATAAGCGATTTGGCTTTCTTGGAAGAACTCGCCTTCAAAACTTACTTTAGACCAAATAGTTTTCCCGTTTTCCTAGAAGGCCTGTGTTACTTCCTAATCTCTCTCGTTTTCCCCTTTCCTTCACTTGTTTATCCATTCCTTTTTACGAGGAGTAGAGGGAAACACACAAGTAGAACAGGAGTTTATTCCTTGACTAGTTTCGCACAGTGATGCTTCTTCAGAAAGAAGCATCACTTTCTGAAGAAGCATCACTGTGCGAAACTAGTCAAGGAATAAACTCCTGTTCTACTTGTGTGTTTCCCTCTACTCCTCTTACAACCTGTCAGGATGTCTTCACATTCCTTTTTACATTTACTTCTCTGATATAAACATTTTAGATATGGTTTATTGCTATCCCTTAGCAATTCACTCACAGGACTCATCTCTTCCCTACCTCCCTTCACGGGCTCAAAGGCCGTGGGAGTGACATTTCACTAAAAAAAAAAAAAAAAAAAAAAAATCCCTACCCTCCCTCCCTTCCTCCCTCCCTCCTTCCCTCTCTACCAGAATCAGTCTTTTGATTTCATGTTTTGTGTAGTCCATGTTTTAGGGGGTTTAGTGACATCCCTACAGACCAAGTCACCCAATATTCATTCTTCTACGACTGGAGAAAAATATCCCATTTAAAAAAGAAATACTGATATATATTTTTTAAATTCTACTATTCCTCCGTTCTGGTAGCCTCCCAAATTTTTCCTTTACCACTTTTATGACTACATATCATCGGTGCTATATTGTCTCCAATGATAGAAGAGCTAGATATTGCTGACAAAATACTACCTTCTTCCATCCCTTCTTGTACCACATTCCTCAATAGTATTTTTCACAAAACTATTTTGGATCATTTTTTCCGTTCATATCCCCTCACAACAATTTAATCATAGCTTCATAACTCAGTTTCCCCATTACCTTTGATTATCTTTCCAAATGACCACCTTTCCAGTTCCTCCAATTTGCTGTTAACTCTCTTTCCACCATTGTATGGTCTGATATATCTTTGCACCATTGTATGGTCTGATATGTCTTTGCATATATGATAAGCACACACAAACACACACACACACACACACACGCACACACACACACGCACACACGCACACACACACACGCACACACACACACACACACACACACACACACACACACACACACACACACACACACACACACACACACACACACACACACACACACACACACACACACACACACACACACACACACACACACATACCGTGCAAACGTACATACATATATACATACATACATATATCCATACATATACGCGTGCTTACATGCATGCATACGTGAATGCATACATACATGCATGCATGCATACATTCTTAGGTACATATATACATCCATAAATAGCATACATACGTACGTGCATATATACATACGTAAGTACGTACATGCATACGTATATGCATGTATGCAAATACATACACTCACACATGCGTGAATACATACATGCGTCCGTACATACGTACATGTATATTTATGTATCATATACCGTATATGCACACACACACACACACAACGCCCTAACTCAAGGCTGTCATGTTCGTCATCATCATTATCATTGTCGTGTTCATAATCATCATCACCATTGTCATGTTAGTCATCATCATCATCATCATCATCATCATCATCATCATCATCATCATCATCATCATCATCATCATCATCATCATCATCATCATCATCATCATCATCAGCATTGTCGTGTTCGTAATCATTACCATTGTCATATTCGTCGTCATCATCATCATCATCATCATCATTGTTATCATTGTCATGTTCGTCATCATCATCATCATCATCATCATCATCATCATCATCATCATCATCATCATCATCATCATCATCATCATCATCATCATCATTGTCATTGTCGTGTTCGTAATCATGATCACCGTTGTCATATTCGTCATCATCATCATCATCATCATCATCATCATCATCATCATCATCATCATCATCATCATCATCATCATCATCATCATCATCATCATCATCATCATCATCATCATTATCATCATCATTGTTATGTTCGTCATTATCATCATCATCATCAATATCATTGTTATGTACGTTTTCATCATCATCATCATCATCATCATCATCATCATCATCATCATCATCATCATCATCATCATCATCATCATCATCATTATCATGTGCCTCATCATGTCGTGTCCGTCGTCGTCGTTATATCATCATCATCATAATCATCATCACCATCATTATTTTCCACATTATCATCGTCGTTGTCGTTGACGTCGTCATAATCATCAACACCACCACGATCATCATCACCACCACCACCACCACTACCATCATCATCATCATCATCATCATCATCATCATCATCATCATCATCATCATCATCATCATCATCATCATCATCATCATCATCATCATCGTTATTATTATTATCATCATTATCATCATCATCATTATAATCATTGTCATGTTTGTCATCATAATTTTGATCATGTTCATCATTATCATCATCGTCATCATCATCATTATAATTGTTATCATCATCATCATCATCATCATCATCATCATCATCATCATCATCATCATCATCATCATCATCATCATCATCATCATCTTCATCATTATTATTATTATTATTATTATTATTATTATTATTATTATTATTATTATTATTATTATTATTATTATTATTATTATTATTATTATTATTATTATTATTATTAGTATTATTATTATTATATTATTATCATTATCATCGTCACCATTATCATAATCATCATCATCATAATAATCATCATTGTCATGTTAGTCATCATCATCATGTTGATCATTTTCATCATTATCATCATCATCATTGTCATATTCGTCATCATCATCATCATCATCATCATCATCATCATCATCATCATCATCATCATCATCATCATCATCATCATCATCATCATCATCATCATCATCATCATCATCATCATCTCTTTCCTGAATAATTAAATTATGGCTTCGGTCTACACACGGTAACTAAACGTTTTGCAAGGGGCCCAGGCTGAGCAGTAGGGGGTATAAGAGCAGCGGGAACCCATAGGCATAAGCAGACACCACGGCATGTGGAACCACACTGGCTCCTTTCCAACCACATCCCACTACGTTGTGGGTCATTCTTAGTTGGCTGGAGACCACGGGAATACACCCGGAATGAAAAGTATACGTTTGGGGTTACACATTAGGCTTACTGGTACTTAGCTCTTGGCAGGATTCTGTCACCTGACTGAGCAGTTATCACTTCTACATCTAATAGGGACAAAAGCTCACGACTCAACAACCATCTTGAACATCTCCAGTCTCATCACATTTTTTCATCATTGAATTAATTCTTTATTTCTGTGGCTACGGGAGTCCACGGTTAACATCAACCTCGGGGATTTTCGGCAATGCTTAACTCTGACCTGCATATACAAGCTGGTAACGCGATGACCACGCCTCTGTAATTTTCTACTACAACAAACAAAACCTGGACAGCTTCCTTTGGCAAAGGGCCTATTGACAGGTCAGATGCAACCACAAGGACAGCCCAGTTTACATCCGCAATAGAATAACCAAGAAATTCCTTGTAACAAGGACCTGTAACATCAGGGCATTATTGGATCGTGACAAAATGAAAATGCCAAGATAACGAACTACACATATTGCACACAAGCTAAGACAATGCAGCGTGAGCATCGTCGCACTCAGTAAGATGAGGCGAGGTGGGGACTCTGGTCTTCTGGAATGATCTCACAATCAATACCTGTCGTATCTTCGGCGTAGATTTGAAGCCAAAACCGCTCTGTGTCCTCAGTCCACGGAGCTGTCCCCTCTGGCTAAAGGTCGCCTCTTTAGTGCATAATAACGGGTAACATAGGATTTAGATGAAACAAAGGATCCCTTTCTCACAAAGGTTGTTGTAGGCCATGCTATTTGGAACAGGGTGTGTGCATATGTTTTCTCTCTGTCTTTATGTACACCTGTGTGTATCTACATCTCTGCGTCCTCATGTTCATGAACGTCAATTCCAGTGTGCGAATGTGTGGTCACGGACAAAAATGTTGTCGCCATTCTCAAACTTATTCGCTCAACACGCATGCTATTTTACTATATATTAGATATAAGAACATAACATAAGAATAAAGGAGACTGCAAGAGACCATAAGGCCTACACTAGGCAGCTCCGTATCCATCACCACCTGTCATCCCCATCCATAAAGTTGTCTAATCGTTTTTTAAAACAACTGTTAGTTTCAGCGCTTACTACAAGGTTACTTAGTTTATTTCATTCATCGACCACCCTATTAGTAAACCAATTCTTGCCTATTTCCTTCTTAAATATAAAATTGTCCAGTTTATACCCATTACTGCGAGTCCTGCCCTGTTGTTTTATTATGATGACCTTGTTTGCATCACCCTTGTTATAACTTTTGATCCACTTGAACACTTCTATTAGATCACCCCGCACTCTGCGTCTTTCCAGAGAGTGTAAGTTAAGGTGCCTAAGCCTCTCTTCGTAAGGCAAATTTCTGAGTCCATGGTCATTCTTCTCTGCCTTGCAATTAAAAAAGATGTTCATGTAGTGGATTACAGGAGCCGATTGTTGTGTTCTTATAGTCGAGTTCATGAACGAGAACAAAAATTCCAGTTATGACAAAGTGTGTGAATCTGTGGACCCGATTACCATTTGTCTATTTGCCCTCTGTTCATGAACTCTTCTATTATCTATTGCCATTTGTGTCAGAGTTTCTGCTAAATTTATTCCAAAATTTCTGTATGAATTCGAATCGTCTGTATGTCATCATTTTTTTCCCTTCAATATGATCCATCCATTTGTCTATAATGATCTCTTCTAGTATCTTGCATGTTATGCTTATTAGGGGTTCTGATTTATACTTAGGTGTTTTCATTTCTATAAAAGTGAATCTGTGTGTTTCCATTTGAGAAGTGAATTTGTCCTTATCTAACTTGCAAGTCATGTCTTCTCTGTTGTTTTGTAAGTAATATGCGTCTTTATGGCGTGTTTGAATTTTTTGTGGCTTTATAGATTTAATTGTATCGTAAATGCTCAGCATAGAAATGCTTGCTACAGCATAATGGAAGACGCTAGACTCAGAACTCGGTCGTATGAAGCAAGTTGTACTTTATTGTAGTTTCGCTTTTCCCAACTTTTTCAGGATCCATTGTAACTTTCTGCCTGACGCTATTACTCTCCTCATACCAAAAACATTTTTTTTTAAACTCTCTCTTTTATATTATATATTTTTGTCAGTTCTCTCTCTTTAGTAATTTGTTCCATTTTTTTCTTTCTTATACCCTTCGTCGCGCTGCTTAGCCATATTTATCTCTGAATATTTTCCATACTTCTTTTTCTGATTCAAATGCCGTAAATCGTTGTAACTTTATTTATCTACTGCCTTGTACTCACTTTATTTGGCTCGTTTCTGTGTTGGTTGAAATTGGGACTCTCTTGTTGTTAGGCTGAAAGATATTCTCTTTAAGCTAAATCATTCTTCTTCCCGTTCTGGCTCATAGTTTCTCCATTACAACTTTTGCAGCTCCAATCATTCGTTTTTTATGGCCTCATCTACTCTCCAATAATATGTTAGTGTGTCTTTTAGTCTGAACTCATATTCTCGCTTTTCCTATACCATTATAAATTGCGGCACATAAACTATGCTCATCATTTATATATCTGTTCCTCGTGTAAATCTCGTGCTTGATAGGTTTTATTGATTTTTTTTTCTTTGGAAGGATAGCATTACCAGTACATGTGTAGAATGGAGGCAATGTGTATTTAGTAAATGTGTCTTCCCACCAGTATTCCGCCAGTAGAACTGTATTACTATAATTGACCTATTAGCAAATTTATGATTCTCTTTTTTTTTTTTTTATTCTAGACCATCATAATTTTTCTTGGTAGCTATTAGATTGTCTAGCATCAGTCATCTTGTGTGTGTGTGTATGTGTGTGTGTGTGTGTGTGTGTGTGTGTGTGTGTGTGTGTGTGTGTGTGTGTGTGCGTTGTGTTTGTGTGTGTAAGGCTGTGTGTATGTGATTCACGATACTCTTAGATCGCGTGTTGGACTTGTGATCGACAGCTATTTCCCTCTCGGAAGAGAGCTCAGAGCTCATATATGACCGATCTGTGGGTAATGCTGTGACCTTACACGCACACACACACACACACACACACACACACACACACACACACACACACACACACACACACACACACACACACACACACACACACACACACACACACACACACACACACACACACACACACACACACACACACACACACACACACACACACACACACACACACACACACACACACACACACACACACACACACACACACACACACACACACACACACACACACACACACACACACACACACAAAAAACTCTCCGCCCACGAGAGTTGGGGTAACAGCTCGTAGCGCAGTGATACTGAAGTTATATCAGCCCTGGCGGGATTCAAACCCGGACCGCCGTAGTGGCAGCCGGGAACTCTAACCACTGTGTCACGAGGTGTGTGTGTGTGTGTGATTCACCATGGTCTTGGTCTTGGATCACGTGTTGGACTCGTGATCGACAGCTATTTCCCTCCCGGAAGAGAGCTCAGAGCTCATATATGACCGATTTAGGGGTAATGGTGTGACCTTATATGCGCACACACACCAAACTCCCCGCCCACGAAAGTTGGAGTACCAACCCGTAGCGCAGCGATACTGAAATTATTTCAGCCTTGGGCGGGATTCGAATCTAGACCGCCGTAGTGGCAGCCGCGAACTCTACCAACTGCGCCATGAGTTGTGTGTGTGTGTGTAAAGCTGTATGTGTGTGTGTGTGTGTAAAGCTGTGTGTGTGTGTGTGTGTAAAGCTGTGTGTGTGTGTGTGTATTCACTTGGTCTTTGGATCACGTGTTGGACTCGTGATCGACAGCTATTTCCCTCCTGGAAGAGAGCTCAGAGCTCGTAGGTCCGATCTATGGGTAATGCTATGACCTTGCACACACACACCCCCAACTCCCCGCCCACGAGAGTTGGAGTAACACCCCTCAGCGCTGCGATACTGATATTATTTCAGCCCCGGGCGAGAGTCGAACCCGGACCTCCGTAGTGGCAGGCCAGAGCTCTAACCACAGCGCCATGTGTGTGTGTGTGTGTGTGTGTGTGTGTGTGTGTGTGTGTGTGTGTGTTTGTGTATGTGTGTGTTTGTGTATGTAGAGAACAATGAATGGATAGATATACGAACAAATGAATGGATAAATTCAAACGTTCATAATGAAACTAATGAGTCATGGCAACATGCTGCATAAATGTTTATGCTTCTTAAAACTTTGGACTGTACTACATGTGATGACCTCCTCTGGAAGTTTGACATTTTCACTGACTCTGCGTTTGGCAAAGTTGTCCCTACTTACTTTGAGAATAATTTTTACTCAGCTTGAGACCATTGTCTCTTCTCTGATTTGTATTTAGAATGAAAATATATTCATGCTGATGCTATTGATTCCCTCTAAATTCTTGAGTGAAAACATGTTCAAATATATTCATCTCTCTTCCTGTTGACCGTGTGCTACTGTGAGCCAATATTTGAGCTTAATTCGTGATTGGGTATGATTCCAACACCAGCAGGTGTCACTTAATGCGGCTCTCCGGATGCACAGGACAAACATGAAAGTTTTTGGCAAAGTTTAGCGCCTAATAGCATCATCACCTTAAATTCCCTTCCTTGCTGACTCATACTCTACTTGATGGTGCAGAAATCTATTTGTCGTTTTTAGTTCCAAACATAAATATTGCTCAGATTTTCTCCTAGGACTAAATTGAACCTGTTATTTCTATTTGCCCCAGTAATTTTGCATCAATTTCAAGTGTTTTTCTGTTACTGTCTGTTACAACGTTGTTATTATACTCAAGAATGTGACTGTTGCCATCACTAATACCTATGGAACTCCAACTGTTACTTCTCTTTACTTCAAATGTTTCTCGTTGATCGTTGATTGTTGATCATTGATATCAATCTTCTTTCGCAAGGAAAGAATTTCGCTCAATTCAATTTAATATAACTTTCCGATGCCACACTTATCTTTAAGTTTAATTAGCAGCTTCTTGTGTGGCATATATATTTTTTCTAGTAACGAACAAGTATTTGTATATATTTACCTGTTTATGGCTTATAGGACTGAATCATCCTTGTAATATTAATCATTATTTTAAAACGATGGCAAACTTAAACTCTTGAAAGCTCCAAGTTGATCTTGTTTGTTAGAAAATTCCAAACTGCGTGTGTGTATATGTATGCACATGTGCAAGTGTGTAGCAGTGTGTGGAGTGAAATGGTTAATGTATTTTCAGATATCTTGCCTTCTCTACTCATTTTTATTATGTATAATCTCCACAAGACCCTCGAGTTACTTTTAGACGTCTAAACATTTTGTTCCTGCCAACGGTAGAAGGTATATCTGTTTGAAACCTTTTAATTAGATCAGCCTATTTTGACTAATTTTTATGTATCACAGGCTAACTTCTGGGACATATAAGAAGTTTGTTCTGACTACTACGACGTGCGTCTCTAGCTCTTTCTTTGGATACCTGTATTTGTTGACACCCTTTGTATACGCGGAATTTAAATGCGCAATTTCAGAATTTGCCTGCTGAAAATCTCGCGTAGTCGTTCTTAAGAGCTCTTTGCCTTGGGTACACTTGTGCAAAATGAACATATCACCTCCCTCCTATTTTCCGTCGATATATACTCATTGTCTCCAGCCTTTCTATGAATGAGTCTTTGCAAGCACGGGACCCAGTGGGATCCTTTTTTATGCTACTTATATTTTCAATGTTTGTATTTATATACGGTATGTGGTTTCCAGAATATTCACCATGGTGCGATACCATCCCTCCTGTTTTGATTCCTAAAATACTAAAGAAGAAATTCCCAAGAGCAGTAGGTACTTTTTGTGCCGTAGAATGCGTGTCGACTGTCGAGTGACTTGAATCTGCCACATATAAAGGCATCGAATATATAATTCTTATGCAGTTAATATTTCAGGAATTTTAGTGATTTCCATATGGGCAAAGTCACTCAGATTTTTTTTTCCTACATTGATAGAATGTTTCACTTCTACTCTCTCTCCTTAAATGTTTCATTTGCCACCTCCATGATGACAATTCTTCGGTGTGAAAATACCCATGAGGATAGAAGCGCTGATAATTGCTTTAGTGAAATTGCGTAAACTCGTGTGGAAGCGTGTGGTTAGGAAGTGATTGATGTATGTGTAGTCTCGCTTTTAAATATTTGAAATACACATACATTTACACACACGTGCGCATACTCGCTATACGGCTTAGAGGTATGGTTGTTGCGTCTTGGATTTTCATGCGGGAAGTTCAAGCCCTGCTCACAGATTGAAACTATCACTAACACTGCAAGTCGTCCCTGCCATACTTGAGCAAGGGTATGATGTGTGTTTGTGTATGCATGTGTGTGTGTGTGTGTGTGTGTGTGTGTGTGTGTGTGTGTGTGTGTGTGTGTGTGTGTGTGTGTGTGTGTGTGTGTGTGTGTGTGTGTGTGTGTGTGTGTGTGTGTGTGTGTGTGTGTGTGTGTGTGTGTGTGTGTGTGAAAACTTTGCCAAAAATCGGACCAAATGAATTACATGTTCTGAGGTCTCCTCTGAGAGGATAATATCTATCGATTATGCGTAAACGTGATTCAAGACTATGGTGAATCACACACACACACACACACAAACACACACACACACACACTCACACACACAAACACACACACACACACACACACACACACACACACACACACACACACACACACACACACACACACACACACACACACACACACACACACACACACACACATATGGATAGAAGGATAAATAGATAAAGAGAGAAATGGAGCGAGAGAGAAGGAGAGGTGGGGTGGGGGGGTTAAATACAATGGAAGTGGAGCTTAGAAACCAAAGATTTACGCGACTCCATCAAATTAATTTTATATTCTGTCCGCAACAGCAAAAGTCTCGCCAAAATGCCCCCAAAGAGAGTAATCAAGATTGGGGCAGAAAAATAAAAAGATTACTGGAATAGTGTTTTGTATCTTATTGACGGTAAGAAAGAAGTTAAAAAAATGGATGAATAGGAAGTATAAATTATAGGTTGTTAGCTAAGAGGATGATCGCGGTAAGTTTTAATTGAATAGATTGAATATAAGCTTATTTCCAACAAGAGAGAAATGGATCAGCTTGCCTAGGCAAGCAGTCAGCAGGGGAGCACCTTTTTGAAGGACAAAATTCTATCCAGACCATAAACTTTTTAAGTATCAAGAATAGAAAAATCAGAAAAAAAAAAATGTGAGTATGAAGTCCAATGCATCGAAATGCAAAGCTACCTGTTTCCACTGCAGCAAAAACAAAAGAACAGTCACGAATATTCATGAAACAAACAACACCAACGTTACACAGCGAAGGGTCCTGCTAATGTACTAGGAAGTACAGTGGACTTGACTTGTACTCCAAGCATTTTGACAGAACTCACGTCAAGTACGAACATCTTATACGACACACAACACCTATACTTGACCGCACAGAGTACTTATTTTCTGTGCCTTAACCACCATTCTTGTACGCAAGAAGTAGGGTTTAATTTGATTTATGTTGATTGTGCAATAATGTATTGCAGGTTTTCTGAAAGTATCATAACACAGAATTCCTCTAATATTTTTAGAGTTATGTGATTAGGGAAAAAGGGTAAGTTTATGACACATTCCCCAGTGTTAATGAGAAAATTAGTTGGCCCTAGATCTATATGAATTATCTGTGTGCATTTTAGCCTATGATTCAGATATTTTTATCCCACGTATGCTCAAGTTTCATATGTGAACATATTCCACTTGTATTCTTGTACTAACAATAATTGAGACCAAGTGTTAAAAAAAGTGCCGTATATATCTATATGTATTTTATATTCATATATGTATATGTATATATGTATACTGGATCCTCACATTAGCCGACAACGGTCCTCGAATCTTTACACAATTTTCTTGAAGAATCTCTTAATATTCATTTATGTTGTTTTAGCGTGTATTGGTTTCTTTGTCTCCCACTTGTAACAGCAGGTGGTGGATATTAGTCACCGGTTGTCATCCCTCATTGAAGGTTAGGGAAAATGTCGAAGTTGTTAGAAATCCTGGTCCGGGTGATGTCAGATGCTCAGGACTGCACCTCTGTATGGAGGTAAGGGTGTAGACTAGTTTTGAAGACTGGCAGTAGGGAGATGCTTCTCTCCGATGGGTGTCGTCTCGCAGAACTAAAACTTGGAGGTCCTCGTCCTTGGTCACTGCATACATTGATATGTATGCATGTGTGTATATGTGCATGTATCTGTAATATGAGTACCTCCGTGGTAGAGTGATCCAAGCCCCACGGGCTGCCAGACCCTGATATCGTGCTTATGCAGTCGGCCTGGGCTTCCTGAGAGTTGGATTCATCTCCTTCTGAGTTATCATTGTCGAGGGAGACGTATGCAATTTCCACCAGGCGGTAAGGGAAGCCCAGGTCTGCTGGTTGAGCACGGTGGCCGGTGGCGCTTGAATCACTCTCCCACTGAGATACTCGTATGTTGTGTATATATGTGTATGTGCAAATATGTATATGTCTATATATGTATATCTGTATAAATACAGCATGGAAATATGTATATTTGTATATACATGAAAATATGTATATTTAGGACAAGTCTAACAGCATATTTGTTCTTGATTTTTTTTTTTTTTTTGAGAAACTTGATTCGTCTGGACTAGTCTAACTCTGTTGCATAGAACTGAGAATAGCCTATTTATTTGCAGTAAGGGTAGGTCTTATCATTTAAGTCGGAGATGATGGAGGTGTTAAGATTATGTACATGGTGGCTCTTCAGAAGAACTTGATGGTTTCCGTGATATTTGCTGGAGAATACTCTCTCAGAGAGAGCTGATTTGTCTTTTTACCGCTGAAAGTTGGTAGGTGAGAGAAGATGAATTAAATTTCTTTTAAGTGAGGTTTTGACATTTAAAATTGAATGGGTAAATGGAAGTTGCTTGCAGATTTATTTTCTCGACCTTATCGAGGAAATGGTTGGCACTTGTGCTGTCTTATTGGCGATTCCTCCAGTCTGACTTGTGTTAGTCAATCCGAGACTTGAATGGCTGTCCTGCTTGACCTACGTTGACTTAGAGGCAATCTTTTCACAGATTAACCATAGAACCAATTTCCAAACAACCTTCACCATTTACCCATACATCTCTAAATCTCAAAAACTCATCTTTGAAAGAGATTTACTCCACGTCTCGCTAAACTTCAGTAGGAACGAAGATCCTAATAAAGAAGAATCTATCTGGTATCATCATTCTCAAGGCTTTAATTTCTGAATGAAAGACAAATCAGTTCCCTCTCACACCGCACTTCCCAGCGAGTCACATACACACCATTAAGATCTAAAAAAAAAAAAAAAAAAAGAATACCCACCAACACCACCATGCACAAAGTCTGACATCCTCCAGCAGTCCCCCTCCTAAGGAGATTTTCAACCACAGGTCCACATGAAGAAGAATTCAATATGTTACAGCAATCCTATCATGGCTTATTCATTTATTTATCTATATAATTCATGAGTACAAAGTGTGTCTTGATAATGATGCTAATTTTTTTCTGGGTAGATGCGAATATTAAAATTTTTCGATTATTTGCATAATATAATGTGCCTATCACTAAATCCTCAGCAAAAGTGGAAAACCGTGATAGGTTATCATTAACTTTATAAGATACTCGTAAAAGAGAAAAACTATCCGTGTCCCCGACTCAGACATCCAATGTAGTCGATAAATTGTTTGTCCTCATCCCTATGTACCGGATATCACAAGCGGGTGTAACAACATTAACAATCTTATACATATAAACATTTTATCCGTTATATATATATATATATATATATATATATGTATGTATGTATGTATATGTATATATACCATGTATGTTCAATAAGTAATAAGAAAATGTCAGGCGAGATATTAAATATGATTTGATCAAAATACTACTTCATAGTGAAGTACACATACATATATTCTATAAAATAACTAACTGACAACTTTCTATATTTGTAGGTCTGAGTGCAGCGATGAACGTGGTGGAACCAGTCTGATTCGGTTTGTCGATCTGTGAACACTTGTCAAGATGCAGGGAAACATGGAGCAACGTTACGCCATCACATTTTGTGTTAAACTTAAGAAAACCAAACAAGAAGCTTATGGAATGTTAAAGGAAACCTATGGGGATGAACAAATGAGCCAAGCAAGTTTCTATCGGTGGTTCAACAGATTTTCTGAAGGAAATGAACAGGTTGAGGATGAACCCAGATCTGAAGCACCGAAAAGTACACGCAGGGAGGAAAACATTGAGGAAGTGCAAAGGTTAGTGATGCAAGACCGTCGAATATCTATGAGGATGATATCTGAAGCTGTTGGTATTAGTATTGGCACAGTAGAGACAGTTCTGACCGAAGATCTGAAGCTCCACAAAGTCTGTGCCAAGTTCGTACCAAAGATCCTCTCCGACGACCAGAGGCAGTTTCGTGTGGAATGTTGCACTGACATTCTCGAAATGATAGAGGCTGATTCAGGTTTCCTGAATAAGGTAGTGACTTGCGACGAGAGTTGGGTGTTCACCTACGACCCTGAGAGCAAACGTCAGAGTGCTCAGTGGAAGCACGCAATCTCCTCCAGACCCAAAAAGGCAAAGATGAGCAGGTCGCAAGAGAAGGCCATGGTCATTCCTTTCTTTGACTCCCAGGGGATCATTTACGTTGAATGGGTTCCTCAGGGTCAAACCGTCAATAAGGAATATTATCTTACTGTTCTGAAAAGGTTCAGGGAGAAGATGAGGAAGAAGAGGCTTCAGCAGTTAGGCATCTTCAGTGCTAATGAGTACATTGTGTGGGAAATGATTATAAATACACAATACACAGATCACAAGCACTTCAGTGCTGATCCGGTTGACCAATCAGGAAGCAGGACGCGGAGCGCCGCCCTCGGGCCTAGCGGCTGTGAGCCGTAAGCTGACCTCAATGTCTTTTGATGTGGGGATAATGAATGGGTCCGGAGTCTGTTCATGGTAGGGTTTTTATCTTTTATGTATAAGGCTTCTAGGATATGAAGGCGTGTGTGGTTTGTTTCTGTCTGTAAAATAGTGATGCCCTCCTCCAAATTCTTTCTTGTCAGTGGGGTCTGATGTACATCTGATGTACATCTGTACATCTGATGTACATCAATAAAGAATTTGGAGGAGGGCATCACTGCTTTACAGACAGAAGCAAACCACACACGCCTTCATATCCTAGAAGCCTTATACATAAAAGATAAAAACCCTACCATGAACAGACAGACTCCGGACCCATTCATTATCCCCACATCAAAAGACATCGAGGTCAGCTTACGGCTCACAGCCGCTAGGCCCGAGGGCGGCGCTTCGCGTCCTGCTTCCTGATTGGTCAACCGGATCAGCACTGAAGTGTTTGTGATCTGTGTATTGTGTATTTATAATCATTTCCCACACACTGTACTCATTAGCACTGAAGATGCCTAACTGTTAGGCGAAAGCTCTGCATAAATATTAAGAAGATAATTCCCATGCCTTTACCTATTCCACCAATGCTATTTGGCCAGGTCATTAGAGAACTTAGCACGACACAGCGCGCCAGCATAAGAAAAGTCGAGAATGTCAGCAAAAAACTCGTGAACGCAGAAGCTGCTGCAAATTTTAATGACATTTGCCTAAAAGAGGATCTGCTGCCCAACTATAGCAATATATATACTGTATATATGTATATATATATGTATATATATATAAATACATATATATATAAAGTACATTTATAGTATATATATTTATATATGTATATATATATAGATATTTACTATATATATTTATATATATATATATGTTTATATATATAATATTTATATATATATATAAAGTACATTTATATGTATATTTATATATGTATATATATATAGATATTTACTATATATATATATATATATATATATATATATATATATACTTATAAGTACAAATATATGTATAGTTATAATATATATATGTATATATAATATATATATGTATATATAATATATATATATATATATATATATATATATATAATTTCAGACAAATGAGAGAGAAATGGGTGGGGAAGGGCAAACGAAGATGTGTTGGGAATAGCGTTTATTGCCCTGACGTTTCGACCAACTTGGTCTTCTTCAGAGAACATGTTGCATTAAAATAGGATCAAAAGTCTTATACTCGCAGCGAGGAGAACCCGGCTAGCTGTGAGTGGATGTGTCAGGTCTTCTCTTCGGCTAATGATTTAATTGTTAAGACAGTTGCTGTTTTTGACTGGCATTTAAATCCGTCTCTGTCATTGTTATTTATCCTGGTGGCGATATGTGGAAGCCGCACATATCGCCACCAGGGAAAATAACAATGACAGAGACTGATTTAAATGCCTGTCAAAAACAGTGTCTTGATAATTAAGTCGTTAGCCGAAGAGAAGACCTGACACAACAACTCATAGCTGGCCGGGTTCTCTTCGCTGCGAGTATAAGACTTGTGATCCTATTGTAATGCAACATGTTCTCTGAAGAAGACCAAGTTAGGCGAAACGTTAAGGCAATAAACTCTAGTCCCAACACATCTTCGTTTGCCCTTCCCCACCCATTTCTCTCTCATATGATTATATATATATATATATATATATATATATATATACATATATATATATTGAGACATTCTGACAGGTTGATGTAAGCGGAATAGGAAACACAGGAGTCTTAGTCTTGAGTTTATTCCTGACCAGTTTCGCAGGTATGCTTTGAAAAAGCATACCTGCGAAACTAGTCAGGAATAAACTCAAGACTAAGACTCTTGTGTTTCCTATTCGGCTTACATCATATATATATATATATATATATATATATATATATATATATATATATATGTGTGTGTATCTATGTGCTTATATATGTATATATTTATATATAGGTATGTATATATATGATATATATATATATGTATATATATATATATATATATATATATACAAATATATACGTATATTTGAAGGTGAAAGAAGTTGATGAGGAGAAATGGGAGAATTTTACGCCTTAACGTTTCGACCCGCAGGGTCTTGGTCACAAAGCTAACAACTCAAACGTAACCGGATATTTTATACACGGACGGGTCATCTTATGGGACGCTTCGGAGAGCTTGTTATTTTATCTGCGTATTCTTTTATTATTAATAAGCTTGTGGCTTTTGCTAAACATATAAATCCTTCGCTATGGTTAATGTTGTTATTAGTGTTGATATATGCTGCCTCAATTGTCTTCCTTAGATGACCCGTCCGTGTATAAAATATCCGGTTACGTTTGAGTTGTTAGCTTTGTGATCAAGACCCTGCTGGTCGAAACGTTAAGGCCTAAAATTCCCCCATTTTTCCTCGTCAACTTCTTTCACCTTCAATTTTATTTGTCATAATATAGTCAATATACGTATATATATATATATATATATACAT